>NC_133167.1:15305500-15607000 GCF_040802235.1 Manis javanica | reverse complement strand
ACACAGACTTTTCAATATCTTCCCCTCTCCCCCTTTTTTTTCCTTTAACAAGAGCCTGTTTTTGAGATGTGCCTTCAAATGTGGATCAGACAAATTGGTCATATTTCAACAATTCCTCTTCCTCCTTATAACATCCTCTTCCTCCTCTTTTCATTCTCTTCCCCCTCTTCCACTTTATAATCATCTCATCACAATAATCGTAAACTACTTTTCCTCTCCATGGTCCCTCTTTCCTCTTTTTCTGGATCCTTCTTTCCTCTATTTTATGTAGTCCAGAGGGTCATGCTCCTTCCTTCCCACACGCCCCCCGGCCCCAGGGGTGGACACATGCAGGGGCTTGGCCAAGCTGGATAGCCTGGCGTCCTGGCCGTGGCCGTGGGTGTAGAGCTGTCATCTGGCCAAAGCAGAACTATTGAGAGACTTGTCAGATATTTGAGATTTGACAAATACAAGCTGTGAAAGAAGCGAGTTCTCTTCCTCTATGATTAAAAAAATGCATGCAAAAGTTAACTTGTGGCTTTTTTCCCCCATAGTCACTTGGAAGAATTTATTTGCAGGGGAGAAAAGACGCCAAGACAAAAATAGAAGAATTGAAGGCACGAAGTAGATAGAGAGCGAGAATTAGAGGGTGACTTCATAACAGTTTTGAGAAACAGATTCAAAATTTCTCAAGCCATACAGGTGCATGAAGTTTTCAGTTATATGAAAAAATACATTTAAAAAATTGAACTAATTCAAATTGAGTCTTCTTTCACTTATACCCCAATATTTATTGACTAAAAATTCAAGGGAATGAATTAGCTTATTAAGATTTAAGGTATAAATACCAACACTTAAAATTTTAATTAAAAAATACACTCAACATGAAGTATATCTTTTTCAGAGCACTGTTATTACAGATGGGTAGTTAAATTAACTAAAATTTTCAGGCTGGTCTAAATAAGCCATGTTCAGTAGACAACTCAATTTGAGATACAATTTTTTACTTAAAAGTTTTCAAACATAAAGATGTCTTTCTTATCATATGGTTTATTTTATGAGCCATAGTATGTTTATATTTTTTTATAAAATGAGTATGGCTTACAAACAGTAGCAGAAGTAAAAAACTAATGTCTATGATCACTGGCAAGAGTGGCTTGGAATAGATACACCATTTTAAAAAATAAAGGAAATCAACAAAATCTGTTATTTTTCATTCACTTTTGGCCTCATATTGAAAGAGAACAAAGTGAATATGGCAAGTATTTCACATATGTAAATAACCAGTATCATATTTCTATTAATCATGTAGTACAACATTTGATATTCTCAATTAAATCCCTTAATTTGCCTCCTATTCTGCCTGCCGTCTCTAGAGTAATTACTGTCTTATTTTCCTGGATAACTTATTTAGAGAAAAATAAAATAATTAAATGATCTTAAAATGAAAAGGCCTGAAAATAGCATTCTTATTTAAATTACAATACTTCACACTCGTCTGAAATTTCTCCATCTCTGCAGTAACGCAGCTGTTTTCCTCAGGGTGTTCTCACAAGTTCATAAGGAAAAAAATTGTTACGAGCCTTCTGAAACCCCAAGGAAGGCAGCTGTGTTTTTGATAAACTGGGCTACAGTTTCAACACTTGAAGCTATAGGAAATTTACACGGGAATTTTCTGCGTTATATATCCATGAGCAATATATTTTCAGCAGTAACGACATGCACTGTATTTAGCCAAAGTTTACACAGTGAAGCGGTCAGGCTGAATACTGTGATTAAAAACCTGACCTTCAGGAAAAGCGTCGGCCCTAAACACAGAGCGTCATTCACTCTGACCTGTAGAAAAATGTGGGGGAAATGAGGGAAGGGGCAAGAGATGGTCTGGCTGAATCCCCCCATCAAATGTCCAAGCGTCACATTTCTCTCCACATTCAGGAGGGGGACTATGTCATAAATCAGTGGCATTATCCGAGGATTTTAGTGAAGAAAATGTCTACCAGACCTTGAGTGATGGAAGAGTTGGAACTCTGCCAATCCAAAATTCTCTTGTCTCGTGTGGCTGTGCTACATCTTCCCTGTTCTCTCACCTTTGCTGTCAGAGCACTTACCCTTCTGATTTTGGACAAGAAAAGAAATATTCCCAGACTGAACGTATTTGAAAGTTTGCTTGTACTGTTGTAAGAGGCGACCTAGGCTGTGTCCACCCAATGGCAAGGAACCGTGCCCGGAATATTCTAATCAGTATGTACAGTTGTGGAATGTGCTTCTTCTCCCCGACCTGCCCTCAGCCCTTGGAGCTGCCTTTGCTCATACTGAACAGCACTGAATCCCTCCCTCGGGCAGCCCCATCGTTCTCTGTCAGATCTGCTCTCCGTCAAGCCAAGGTTCATTTATTCAGTGCCAGTTTCTTCCTCGGTGCATCATTTATCCTCCTGACTTTTCTTTTACTTCCTGCTGCCCTCTTAGGCTTCTACACGATGGCCATTACAACGGACTGTTAAAAAAAAAGTTATGCTTTAATTTATTCTGTGAGTTGCTTGTCTTTAAAGAGCTCTGTAGTGGTTATCATTTGCTTGTTTAAAAGTGTAGAGATATTGTTATTGCAAATATTCCTCAAGCTCATTTGTTTAGCGCCTATGATTTTTGAGCTCTTGTTATGGGTTATGCATTGGGTTGTATGGATATGTTTTGTAAGGAAGGGGACAGAGGGACAAAGAAACAAGTAAGTGTAATACAGCATGATGCTCACAATCGGAGAAGTTTGTTAAGACCTACAGTGTTGGAGCTAAGGGTATTTTTGTGGTGTGAAATGAGTAATTTATCCATCTCTGAGCACTGATGATAACATAAGCAGCCAGCATACTAAAGGCTTCAAGTGAGTTATGTCACTGAATCAGCTGTCTTGTGCCAGTCTCTTTTCCTAGGTGAGGTTGAAAGAGGTAAAATAATTTTCCATAAGTCATAGAACTAGTAAATAGCAGATACAGGATTCACAGGAGGGTGTGTTTCCAAAGACCATCTGACATCTCAGCACCAAGAGACAGCCTTCTCTTCTTCACAAGCCTGGTTTCATATGTGTGACAAGGTCCTGGAATAAAGGATACAAGCTCATATCTGTTGGGTGTTAAGAATAAAGTTCCCCTCCAAATACGATTTGATTAATTTATCATGTGAATACCCTCACTACCCCCTTTCACTAGGGTTAGAATACTCAATAGTGTCACATCAAAATAACTCCACCTGTCTGGTGCTAGACATCACTTACCAAGCACCGCCCTTTGCTCTGCGTATCCCAGGCATTGGCAAGGAGGCTGCCTCCAGAGAGTGCTCCAGCGGGCTGCTCCTAGAAATAACCAGCCTTGGCAAATGTTATGGGTTGACTTGTGTCCCCCAAACTCATATGTTGCAGCCTCAGCTCCCAGTAACTCAGAATATAGCTTTACTTGGAGGTAGAAGTAATCATGTAAAATGAGGTCATTCAGCTAGGTTCTAATGGAGTATATAACTGATTTCCTTTTAAAAAGGGGAAATTTGGAGATGATCACAAACACTTAGAGAATGCCATGTGAAGATCAAAGCAGGGATCTACCGGTCAAGGAGTATGAGAGATTGCCAGCAAACCGCCGGGAGCTAGGAGAACAGGATGGCACAGATTTCGCTCTCACAGCCCTCTGCAGGAAACAACCCTGCCGACATCTTCATCTCACACTTCTGGCCTCCAGAACTCTCCGTAAATAACTATTGTTTAAGCCGCCCAGTTTGTGATTTGTCATGGCACCCCGAACAAACGTATACAACAGGTAAAACAAAAGCTGCTTCCCATTGCTGTACTTGGAAAGGTAGGAGAAAAAGAAAAGGAACGGACCCTCTGTCTCTCTGCTGCTAGCATGGCATCTAATACTGAAATGTATTATTCTTATCCATATTCAATTTTCTCATTAGAGTCAATTTAATGCATGGTCCCATGTGGCAGAATAATGAGCAGTTGATAACACTGGGTGCCATCTGCCTCAAATGTCCTTTAGGTTAAGCAAGGTTAGCATCTCACAGAGCAAATTTATGGCCACACTCTTGCAGAGAAATAATTGTCTTCTTTGGGGGTGTACAGCTGGAAGCAGTAGAAGTCCTGGTTTGGCCAATATCCCTCAGGCTTTCTGCAAACTGTGCTGCTAAGAAAGGGTGACTACTTGTGCCAGAGGGAGGCACTGCCATGCTTCTAACGCCAATATCAGTCAGGTGACGCTAGCTCGTGCCATGTCAATAATGGTTATTGAAAGGAAAGAAGCGACACACAGCAGCAATTCACCGGAGAATTCCGCTTTATTAGGGCAAGGTGCTGGGTTATATAGGAAGGGGCATGAGCTGATTGAGGTGTCACTTCTACGGGGCCGGTGGCTATTGGCTAGGTGCTGGGATTAGGGGGGGCAAGGGGTGAGTTCACCATCTTATGGGTGGGGGCCCTTCATTCCCCCCTTTCTCCTCTATGGGGTTGTAGACGTTGCTTTTCTCTCTGACTGCTTCCTGCTGAATGGGGGCGGAGAAGGGAGTGAGGGCTTGAGGACTGGGAGGGAAGGGTTGATAGGACTCCCCACAGGAAGGACGAGTAGGTGTGGACTTCTTCAGGTTGGAAATCAATGAAGGTTCCCTGTAACCATAGGTCGAGGACTTGTTGATTCTAATGGTGGTGCCAGGAGGATACGGGTGCCAGAAGCCAGGCGTCTGCGGCCATTGTTTCCAGGAACAGTTTCCAGGGGAGAGAGGGGTCCATCTCAGCATGTGGTGAGGAGGTTACGTGAGGGTGAGGGATCTTCTGTGGCTAAAAGCTGGTAGTTCCTGAGTAAAAGCTGGTTGAAAGTTTGATTAGAGATTTTTCCGACTTGGGATTTTGATGAACTTTATTATACAGGGTAAGAAGAGACAGGCGAGAAGAATGATTATTATGGGGCCTGCAATGGGCCAGAGCCAGGTAAGGAGGGGGTTTGTTAGTATTGAAGAGAATGGGTTGGAATTGGAAGCAGAGTGGAGGCTGGAGGCAAGGTTGGTGAGTTTGGTAATGTCAGTTTCTACAATGCTGGATTTGTTGATGTAATAGCAGCACTCTTCCCGGAGGAAGACGCAGGTGCCGCCCTTTTTGGCTGTAAGCAGATCTAAGGCCCGCTGGTTTTGAAGGGTCACCTTAGCTAGCGAAGTGACCTGTCTTTGGAGAGAGGCCAGGGAATCGGCAGTGGATGTCAGGGCTCCCTCAAGTTTTATGTTGAGATCTCTAATTGCCCAAAGAGAGTGACCCAAGGCTCCCCCTGAAAATCCTGCCCCAATGGCTGAGGTGGCTAGGGAAATACCGACCATAATGGGAAGGAAAGCAGCCCTTCTTGTGCGCAAAGGCAAAGGAGGTTGGAGATCAAGGAATTCTGCCATGCTGTAAAGTGTAAGCTGTGGGATTAGGGTGACGAGAATGCAGGGTATGCTGGAGTTGGGAAGCAGTGAGTTGAAAAGACTGCCATTACACTAAAAGAAGTGTCCCGGTTGCGTAAAAGTCTTAGAGCCGGAGGTAGGGGTGTAGATAGAGAGACAGTGAAGTGCGCTGGAGGGGGGTGGAGTTGGGCCTACACAGTGGTGGATTGTGAGATTATCTGCGTATTCTGGTTCCCATAGGGGTATGTCTGCCAGGGGACAGAGGGGTTGTCTTTCTGCATGGAAGGAGTAGTTGGAAATATTAAGGGGCATGGCGGCCAGCAGTGGGCGCTGTAGTGATGCGCACAAGAAACAATTGGCGGTGTTGAGGGTGTGGTTGAGAAAGATGGTGGTGTCTTGAATGAGCTGTAACTAAGTGTAGGAGAAATTGGAAGAGGGGCGGGGATAAGAAGATGAAGAGGCGCCATCAAGAGTTTGGATAATGACTTTTTCAGAATGTCTGATATCTGATGCAACTTGAGAGATCTGGGAATGAGAGGGAACATACTTTCGAGAGATATGAAGGGTACCATGAGGGGTCGAGGACCTCCCATAGTAAACTGAGACTGTGACTCCGGCGGCCCATCGAGAGTCCCAGGGATCTGGGATTGATAAGGAGAATGAGCCGTTGGGACATTTCATGAAACGGTTGGAGGAGTAATACTGTGGGTACTGGAAGTCATCCATGTAGTGAATGGCGCAAGACCAGTAGGGACATCTCCTGTAGGTGTCTGGCCATCACCTGCAATAGTCTTGTTTTGGTCATAGAGGAAGCAGAGGTAGGGAGAATAAGGGTAGCTGCTAGTGAACACTTCGGTGGAGGGAGGAAAGTGGAGGTATAAAGGCTCAGAGCAGCCTTTCAGAGGGCAGTCTGATGTGACAATGAGGGCAAAGAGGGTAAACGGGAGATGCAGAGTTTCAAGGGGTAATTTGGTTAAGTAGGGTTTTGTCTTCAGGAGAGAGGAAAAAAAGGATTGTAAAAAATGGATCAAGGATTGGGGGCTGGGATGGAACAGATCGTGTAAGAAGCGGAAGAGGGACTCTTTGCCCTGGGAGCAGAGGGCGTCTTGTGATAAGCTAAAACCGCAAGGGCAGATGGATCGTTGTCTGGTGTGTCTTCTGATAGGGCAACTGACCAGGCTACTCTGTCAGCTTTGTTGTTACCTCTTGCAATGGGGGAGTCATCCTTTTGATGTGATTTGCAGTGGACTATGCGCAGTCGGGGTGGGAGTTGTGAAGCTTCTAGAAGTTTAGTAATTAAGGCTGAATTAGTTATGGAATTTCTTTTTGTGGTGAGGAGGCCTCGTTCTTTCCATACTGCCGCATGAGACAAGAGAATGTAGAATACGTATTTGGAGTCAGTGTACAGTGTGAGAGACGTGTCCCGGGCCAGAGTGCAAACTCTGGTGGCTGCAATGAGTTCGGCCTGTTGATTGGTTGTACCGGGCGGTAGGGCCTGTGCCTCGATGACGTCTTCAAGGGAGACTACTGCGTATCCTGCATAGTGGGTGCCCTCATGTTTAAAGGAGGACCCAACAGTAAACCAGATGAGGTCGGGGCGTGAGAGGGCTCCTTTAGAGATCGTGGAGTGGCACAGAAGGAAGTTGTGAAGGGCTTCCAGGCAATCATGCGAGGGAGTATGAGGAGAGTAGGGTAGCGGAAGAAGAGTGGCCAGATTCAGGGGCTGGCAGGGGAGGAAAGAAATGTCTGGATTTTGGAGGAAAGAGGACAGTAAGGTCAGGAGTCTGGAAGGAGGGAGAGTCTGTAAACTTTTGTAGGTTAAGAGGTCCCTTAGGTGATGTGGGGACAGAATGGTAAGGGGCGCCCCGAATGTTAGTTTATGAGCTTCCTTCTGCAAGAGCTGTCTAGTGGCTAATGCCCATAGGCAGGGGGCCCATCCCCGAACTGTGGGGTCTAATTGCTTGGAGAGATAAGCTACTGGGGCAAAGGATAGGCCATAATATTGGCCTAGGACTCCTAGAGCTTGACTGGACCTTTCATGGATGTATAATGAGAAGGGCTTCGACAAATCAGGAAGATGGAGAGCTGGCGCATCCACAAGGGCTTGACGGAGCTTAATGAAGGAGTGTTGGGGTGAGGAGGATAAAGGTTCTTCAGGGGGGCCCTTGCTGAGGTAATATAGGGGTCTTGCCAACAGGGAGAAGTTAGGGATCCACGCTCTAAAATACCCAGCCAGGCCTAGAAAGGAAAGGACTTCTGTCTTGGTTTTGGGAACGGGCAGGTCGGAGAGGAGCCATTTTCTGTCTAAGGTAATGGACTCTCTTTGTTGAAATAGAAGGAATCGGAGGTAAGTGACAGGAGGGGAAGAGATTTGAGCTTTGACGGGGGTTACCCGGTAACCTCTGGAAGCTAGAAGGTTAAGTAGGGAGGCAGTGTCAAGTTGAGACTGTTCCCATGAGGGACTGCAGAGTAGAAGATCTTCCATGTATTGTAATAAGGTGGACTCGGAGTCATCATGATGAAACTGTTTGAGGTCCTGAGCTAGGACCTGTCCAAAAATATGGGGACTATCTCAGAAGCCTTGTGGCAAAACTGTCCAAGTGAGTTGTTCAGAATGTCTTGTGTATTGGTCCATTCAGGTGAAGGCAAAAAATCTTGGGAGGAGGGGTCTAGAGGGATAGAAAAAATGCATCCTTGAGATCTAGGACTGAGAAGTGGGATGCCGAGGCAGGGATCTGCGATAAAAGGGTGTATGGATTTGGAGCTAAGGGATGGATAGGGACAATGGCCATGTTGATGAGGCGAAGGTCTTGGACAAGGTGGAAAGATCAATTGGTTTTTTTTTTTTTTTTTTTTTTTTTTGAGAGGGCATCTCTCATATTTATTGATCAAATGGTTGTTAACAACAATAAAATTCAGTATAGGGGGGTCAACACTCAATGTACAATCATTAATCCATCTCAAGCCTAATTCTCGTCAGTCTCCAATCTTCTGAAGCATAACGAACAAGTTCTTACATGGTGAACGAATTCTTACATAGTGAATAAATTCTTACATGGTGAACAGTACAAGGGCATTCATCACAGAAACTTTCGGTTTTGATCATGCAATATGACCTATAAACAATCAGGTCAAATATGAATATTCGTTTGATTTTTGTACTTGATCTATATGTTGATCCCACATTTCTCCTACTATTATTATTATTTTTATTTTTAATAAAATGCTGAAGTGGTAGGTAGATGCAAGATAAAGGTAGAAAACATAGTTTAGTGCTGTAAGAAGGCAAATGTAGATGATCAGATGATCAGGTGTGTGCCTATGGGCTAAGTATTAATCCAGGCTAGACAAGGGCATCAAGACATCCACGGATGCAGAAGATTTCTCTCAAAGCAGGGGGGGTGAGGTTCTGAGCCTCACCTCTGTTGATCCCCAAATTCTCACCTGATGGCCCCCCTGCGACTGTGCCTGTCTTAGGTTGTTCCTCCCTTGAGGAATCTTACCCGTCTCTGGCTAACCAGTCATCTTTCGGGGCCATACAGGGAAATGTAAAGTTGGTAAGTGAGAGAGAAGCCATATTGTTTGCAAAGGTTAGCTTTTTACTTCTTTGCAGATTTATGCTCTGTGGCTTCTATGCCCAGCACTTGTCTCGAGGTATCTTTACCACCTGGAGGAATTATGATACTCGGTAAATTCGATATGAGGCACGAATTCTATTTAAGGGTTGTAATTAGGAAGGAAGAAGAAAAGCTATAGATGTAGCTTACGAAGGAAACTTGGGAGGATTGATTATTTCTTTGACATATCTTCTTGTATAGTACCTTAAGTATGTATAGGTTTTAAACTACTAACTAATTTGCACACATATATTAACATAATAGGAATACGGTGACATAAACAAAGCAAATCTATAATTACCATCCATCTCCAGTGAAGCCAAGAAAACCATTTAGGCACCCTAGGCATTTGTGAAAATTTATCTATGATATGATGGATATTGTCCAACTGTACTTGAACCATCAGACAAATTAAAGCAGCCCATTTCTGGGATCTGTTCACATCCCATATGTTCTTTTAACCACAGATAGTCTATAGTCATGAGATTTTGGAGTGCTACAACTTGCACCCCTCCCAACTCCTGGTTGAGTTCCAACAGTACAGATCCGGTCAAATTCGTTGTCTCACTGTATGCACATGCCAGCCTAGACATCTCCCTCCTCATTCTTATGGCAAGTCCAGGAGATGGTGGGCTGGATGCAGCCACAACCGCAGCATCGTCCGGATCCCTGTGGAGGCTTTTTGATGATCATCCCCCGGCACAAGTCCTCCAGAGAGTGCTGATGCCGGAAGCTCCTCCTCATATCGTATCTTAGTTCATTTTCTGGGTATCCAAGCTAGGCCTTGATCTCCTGCATAGAAACAAACAGACCCTTTGCCCACACTTTGACATGCCCTCTATACCACTGTGCAGAACTCATTGGAGGTCAGCACACAGTAACTGCTTTTTTTTTTTTTTTAAATTAAGAGAAAGGAATATTATCAGAAAAGAGTACCTCCATAGCTGATCATCTGACACCCTTTAAGTGATCAACATTAAGGATATTTAAAGCATGCGTTGATCTTTGATTTACCAATAGTTTTATCCTGTTAAGGAGTAATCCCCCTTTTCCTTCTTTCTTTCTTTCTTTCTTTCTTTTTTTTTTTTTTAAATTTTTAATCTACACTTACATGAAGAATACTATGTTTACTATGCTCTCCCCTATATCAGGTCCCACCTAACAACCACATTACAGTTACTGTCCATCAGCTTAGCAAAATGTTGTAGAGTCACTACTTGTCCTCTCTGTGTTGTGCAGCCCACCCTCCCCTTGCTCCCTCCCCCCCATGCATGCTAATCTTAATAACCCCCTTTTTCTTCCCCCTCCTTATCCCTCCCTGCCCACCCATCCTCCCCAGTTCCTTTCCCTTTGGTACCTGTTAGTCCATTTTTGGGTTCTGTAATTCCACTGCTGTTTTGTTCCTTCAGTTTTTCCTTTGTTCCTATACTCCTCAGATGAGTGACATCATTTGGTATTTCTCTTTCTCCGCTTGGCTTATTTCACTGAGCATAATACTCTCCAGCTCCATCCATGTTGCTGCAAATGGTTGGATTTTTCCACTTCTTATGGCTGAGTAGTATTCCATTGTGTATATGTACCACATCTTCTTTATCCATTCATCTACCGATGGACATTTAGGTTGCTTCCAATTCTTGGCTATTGTAAATAGTGCTGCGATAAACATAGGGGTGCATCTGTCATTCTCAAACTTGATTGCTGCGTTCTTAGGGTAAATTCCTAGGAGTGGGATTCCTGGGTCAAAAGGTAGGTCTGTTTTGAGCATTTTGATGAACCTCCAAACTGCTTTCCACAATGGTTGAACTAATTTACATTCCCACCAGCAGTGTAGGAGGGTTCCCCTTTCTCCACAGCCTCGCCAACATTTGTTGTTGTTTGTCTTTTGGATGGCAGCTATCCTTACTGGTGTGAGGTGATACCTCATTGTAGTTTTAATTTGCATTTCTCTGATAATTAGCGATGTGGAGCATCTTTTCATGTGTCTCTTGGCCATCTGTATTTCTTTTTTGGAGAACTGTCTGTTCAGTTCCTCTGCCCATTTTTTAATTGGGTTATTTGTTTTTTGTTTGTTGAGGCGTGTGAGCTCTTTATATATTCTGGACGTCAAGCCTTTATCGGATCTGTCATTTTCAAATATATTCTCCCATACTGTAGGGTTCCTTTTTGTTCTATTGATGGTGTCTTTCGCTGTACAGAAGCTTTTCAGCTTAATGTAGTCCCACTTGCTCATTTTTGCTGTTGTTTTCCTTGCCTGGGGAGATATGTTCAAGAAGAGATCACTCATGTTTATGTCTAAGCGGTTTTTGCCTATGTTTTTTTCCAAGAGTTTAATGGTTTCATGCCTTACATTCAGGTCTTTGATCCATTTTGAGTTTACCTTTGTATATGGGGTTAGACAATGGTCCAGTTTCATTCTCCTACATGTAGCTGTCCAGTTTTGCCAGCACCATCTGTTGAAGAGACTGTCATTTTGCCATTGTATGTCCATGGCTCCTTTATCAAATATTAATTGACCATATATGTTTGGGTTAATTTCTGGGGTCTCTAATCTGTTCCACTGGTCTGTGGCTCTGTTCTTGTGCCAGTACCAAATTGTCTTGATTACTATGGCTTTGTAGTAGAGCTTGAAGTTGGGGAGTGAGATCCCCCCTACTTTATTCTTCTTTTTCAGGATTGCTTTGGCTATTCGGGGTCTTTGGTGTTTCCATATGAATTTTTGAATTATTTGTTCCAATTCATTGAAGAATGTTGCTGGTAATTTGAGAGGGATTGCATCAAATCTGTATATTGCTTTCGGCAGGATGGCCATTTTGACGATATTAATTCTTCCTAGCCATGAGCATGGGATGAGTTTCCATTTATTAGTGTCCCCTTTAATTTCTCTTAAGAGTGACTTGTAGTTTTCAGAGTATAAGTCTTTCACTTCCTTGGTTAGGTTTATTCCTAGGTATTTTATTCTTTTTGATGCAATGGTGAATGGAATTGTTTTCCTGATTTCTCTTTCTATTGATTCGTTGTTAGTGTATAGGAAAGCTACAGATTTCTGTGTGTTGATTTTGTATCCTGCAACTTTGCTGTATTCTGATATCAGTTCTAGTAGTTTTGGAGTAGAGTCTTTAGGGTTTTTTATGTACAGTATCATATCATCTGCAAATAGTGACAGTTTAACTTCTTCTTTACCAATCTGGATTCCTTGTATTTCTTTGTTTTGTCTGATTGCCGTGGCTAGGACCTCCAATACTATGTTAAATAACAGTGGGGAGAGTGGGCATCCCTGTCTGGTTCCCGATCTCAGTGGAAATGCTTTCAGCTTCTCGCTGTTCAGTATAATGCTGGCTGTGGGTTTATCATATATGGCCTTTATTATGTTGAGGTACTTGCCCTCTATTCCCATTTTGCTGAGAGTTTTTATCATGAATGGATGTTGAATTTTGTCAAATGCTTTTTCAGCATCTATGGAGATGATCATGTGGTTTTTGTCTTTCTTTTTGTTGATGTGGTGGATGATGTTGATGGATTTTCGAATGTTGTACCATCCTTGCATCCCTGGGATGAACCCCACTTGGTCATGGTGTATGATCCTTTTGATATACTGTTGAATTCTGTTTGCTAATATTTTATTGAGTATTTTTGCATCTACATTCATCAGGGATATTGGTCTGTAATTTTCTTTTTTGGTGGGGTCTTTTCCTGGTTTTGGTATTAGGGTGATGTTGGCTTCATAGAATGAGTTTGGGAGTATTCCCTCTTCTTCTATTTTGTGGAACACTTTAAGGAGAATGGGTATTATGTCTTCTCTGTGTGTCTGATAAAATTCTGAGGTAAATCCGTCCGGCCCCGGGGTTTTGTTCTTGGGTAGTTTTTTGATTACTGTTTCAATTTCTTTGCTTGTAATTGGTTTGTTTAACTTTTGTGTTTCTTCCTTGGTCAGTCTTGGGAGGTTGTATTTTTCTAGGAAGTTGTCCATTTCTTCTAGGTTTTCCAGCTTGTTGGCATATAGGTTTTCATAGTAGTCTTTAATAATTCTTTGTATTTCTGTGGAGTCTGTCGTGATTTTTCCATTCTCACTTCTGATTATGTTGATTTGTGTTGACTCTCTTTTTCTCTTAATAAGTTGGGCTAGAGGCTTATCTATTTTGTTTATTTTCTCAAAGAACCAGCTCTTGGTTTCATTGATTTTTGCTATTGTTTTATTCTTCTCAATTTTGTTTATTTCTTCTCTGATCTTTATTATGTCCCTCCTTCTGCTGACTTTAGACCTCATTTGTTCTTCTTTTTCCAGTTTTAATAATTGTGATGTTAGACTATTCATTTGGGATTGTTCTTCCTTCTTCAAGTGTGCCTGGATCGCTATATACTTTCCTCTTAAGACTGCTTTCGCTGCATCCCACAGAAGTTGGGGCTTAGTGTTGTTGTTGTCATTTGTTTCTATATATTCCTTGATCTCTATTTTGATTTGTTCATTGATCCATTGATTATTTAGTAGCATGTTGTTAAGCCTCCATGTGTTTGTGAGCCTTTTTGTTTTCTTTGTAGAATTTATTTCTACTTTCATACCTTTGTGGTCTGAAAAATTGGTTGGTAGAATTTCAATATTGTGGAATTTACTGAGGCTCTTTTTGTGAGCTAGTATGTGGTCTATTCTGGAGAATGTTCCATGTGCACTTGAGAAGAATGTATATCCTGTTGCTTTTGGATGTAGAGTTCTATAGATGTCTATTAGGTCCATCTGTTCTAGTGTGTTGTTCAGTGCCTGTGTGTCTTTACTTATTTTCTGCCCGGTGGATCTATCCTTTGGGGTGAGTGGTGTGTTGAAGTCTCCTACAATGAATGCATTGCAGTCTATTTCCCTCTTTAGTTCTGTTAGTATTTGCTTCACATATGCTGGTGCTCCTGTATTGGGTGCATATATATTTAGAATGGTTATATCCTCTTGTTGGACTGAGCCCTTTATCATTATGTAGTGGCCTTCTTTATCTCTTGTTACTTTCTTTGTTTTGAAGTCTATTTTGTCTGATATTAGTACTGCAACCCCTGCTTTCTTCTCACTGTTGTTTGCCTGAAATATGTTTTTCCATCCCTTGACTTTTAGTCTATGCTTATCTTTGGGTTTAAGGTGAGTTTCTTGTAAGCAGCATATAGATGGGTCTTGCTTTTTTATCCATTCTATTACTCTATGTCTTTTGATTGGTGCATTAAGTCCATTTACATTTAGGGTGACTATTGAAAGATATGTACTTATTGCCATTGCAGGCTTTAGATTCGTGGTTACCAAAGGTTCAAGGTTAGCTTCTTTAGTATCTTACTGCCTAACTTAGCTCGCTTATTGAGCTGTTATATACACTGTCTGGAGATTCTTTTCTTCTCTCCCTTCTTATTCCTCCTCCTCCATTCTTCATATGTTGTGTGTTTTGTTCTGTGCTCTTTTTAGGGGTGCTCCCATCTAGAGCAGTCCCTGTAGGATGCCCTGTAGAGGTGGTTTGTGGGAAGCAAATTCCCTCAGCTTTTGCTTGTCTGGGAATTGTTTGATCCCACCATCATATTTAAATGATAGTCGTGCTGGATACAGTATCCTTGGTTCAAGGCCCTTCTGTTTCATTGCATTAAGTATATCATGCCATTCTCTTCTGGCCTGTAGGGTTTCTGTTGAGAAGTCTGATGATAGCCTGATGGGTTTTCCTTTATAGGTGACCTTTTTCTCTCTAGCTGCCTTTAAAACTCTTTCCTTGTCCTTGATCCTTGCCATTTTAATTATTATGTGTCTTGGTGGTGTCCTCCTTGGATCCTTTCTGTTGGGGGTTCTGTATAATTCCATGGTCTGTTCGATTATTTCCTCCCCCAGTTTGGGGAAGTTTTCAGCAATTATTTCTTCAAAGACACTTTCTATCCCTTTTCCTCTTTCTTCCTCTTCTGGTATCCCTATAATACGAATGTTTTTCCTTTTATATTGGTCACATATTTCTCTTAGTGTTGTTTCATTCCTGGAGATCCTTTTATCTCTCTCTATGTCAGCTTCTATACGTTCCTGTTCTCTGGCTTCTATTCCTTCAATGGCCTCTTGCATCTTATCCATTCTGCTTATAAATCCTTCCAGGGATTGTTTCACTTCTGTGATCTCTTTCCTGACATCTGTGATCTCCTTCCGGACTTCATCCCACTGCTCTTGCATTTTTCTCTGCATCTTATCCCACTGCTCTTGCATTTTTCTCTGCATCTCATCCCATTGCTCTTGCATTTTTTTCTGCATCTCTGTCAGCATGTTCATGATTTTTATTTTGAATTCTTTTTCAGGAGGACTAGTTAGGTCTGTCTCCTTCTCAGGTGTTGTCTCTGTGATCTTTGTCTGCCTGTAGTTTTGCCTTTTCATGGTGATAGAGATAGTTTGCAGAGCTGGTACAAGTGACCGCTGGAAGAGCTTCCCTTCTTGTTGGTTTGTAGCCTTTTCCTGGGAGAATAGCGACCTCTAGTTGCTTGTGCTGGGCAGCTGTGCGCAGACAGGGCTTCTGCTTCCTGCCCAGTTGCTTTGGGGTTTATCTCCGCTGTTGCTGTGGGCTTGGCCTGGCTGGGGCTGTTCTTCCAAAATGGTGGAGCCCCGTTGGAGGGGGAGCGGCCAGGAGGCTATTTATCTCCGTAAGGGGCCTCTGTGCTCCCTGCTGCCCAGGGGGTTAGAGTGCCCAGAGATCCCCAGATTCCCTGCCTCTGGTCTAAGTGACCTGTCCTGCCCTTTTAAGACTTCCAAAAAGCACTCTCCAAACCAAAACAACAACAGCAACAATGAGAGAGGGAACAGAAAGAATGGAAAAAAAAAAGGAAAAAACAAGCGATTTTTTTTTTTTTTTTTTTTTTTTTGTCCTCAGGTGCCAGTCCCAGGCACCCGCTCACTGGTCCTGCTGCCCTGTCTCCCTAGTACCAGGGTCCCTGTCCTTTCAAGGCTTCCAAAAAGCACCCACCCACCGGTCCCGCAGGGAAGGAACGCTCGATATTCTTTGTCCTCAGGCACTGGTCCCAGGCACCCGCTCACCAGTCCCGCCGCCCTGCCTCCCTAGCACCGGGGTCCCTATCCCTTCAAGGCTTCCAAAAAGCACTCGCCAAAAAGAGAGAAAAAAAGGGGAAAAACGCGCGATTTCTTCCGTCCTCAGGTGCCGGTCTCAGGCACCTACCCACCGGTCCCACAGGGAAAAACGCGGGATATTCTTTGTCCTCAGGTGCCGGTCCCAGGCACCCGCTCACCAGTCCCGCCGCCCTGCCTCCCTAGCACCGGGGTCCCTGTCCCTTTTAGGCTTCCAAAAAGCACTCGCAGAAAAGAGAAAAAAAAAGGGGAAAAACGCGCGATTTCCTCTGTCCTCAAGTGCCGGTCTCAGGCACCCGCCCACCGGTCCCGCAGGGAAAAACGTGGGATATTCTTTGTCCTCAGGCGCTGGTCCCAGGCACCCGCTCACCAGTCCCGCCACCCTGCCTCCCTAGCACTGGGGTCCCCGTCCCTTCAAGGCTTCCAAAAAGCGCTCGCCAAAAAGAGAAAAAAAAAAAAAAAAAGGGGGAAAAACGCGCGACCTCCTCCGTCCTCAGGCACCGGTCTCAGGCACCCGCCTGCCGGTCCCGCAGGGAGAAACGCGGGGTGTTCTTTGTCCTCCAGCGCCGTTCCCAGGCACCTGCTCCCCGGTCCCACCACCCTGCCTCCCCAGCAACGGGGGCCCGTCCCTCTAAGGCTTCCAAAAAGCGCTCGCCAAAAAAAAAAAAAAAAACCGCTCGGGTTTCTCTCCACCCGCCGGGAGCCGGGGGGAGGGGCGCTCGGGTCCCGCCGGACCGGGGCTTGTATCTTACCCCCTTCACACGGCGCTGGTTCCTTGCAGGTGTGGATGTGGTCTGGATGTTGTCCTGTGTCCTGTGGTCTCTATTTTAGGAAGATTTTTCTTTGTTATATTTTCATAGCTCTATGTGTTTTTGGGAGGAGATTTCCACTGCTCTACTCACTCCGCCATCCTGGCTCCGCCCCTTTTTTTTTTTTTTTTTTTAACAGCTAATATGGGGGTATTAAATGCGGAGTGAGTGGGTCTGAGGTAATTTTTGTTTAAGAGATCTTGAATGATGGGTTGGAGGCCTATGAGGGCTGAAGTTGTTAGGGGGTATTGGGCCTGACAGATATACTGAGAGGAGTCACATAATTTGATAGAGGCAGGAGGACATAGAGCCACAGAGGGGCTTCTAATGTCCCAAACTTTGGGATTTACAGGGTGTATGAGGGTGGAACCGGAGCTTTCATTGGGTAGAGGGGGGTCGTCGGCTATGAGAGCCATCGGAAAGGGAGTACTGGGGGCTGTGGGAGTGGATATAGTTATGGAAACGTGGAGGAGAGAAAGGATGTCCCATCCTAGTAAAGGGATGGGACACTGGGGCATAACCAGGAAGGAGTGGGAGAAAGGTATGGGATTGTCTTGGATTGTGCATATAAGGGGGGGTTTAATAGGAAAATCTGTTTACCTCCTACCTCGACTAAAGGAGTAATGGCAGGTGTGGTAGGGCCCTGGTATTCTCGCAAGACTAAGAATGTGGCTCCTGTATCTAGAAGGAAGGAGATGGGGTGACCGTCTACTATTAAAGTAACACTGGGCTCCTGTTTGGTGATGGAAATGGTCGGGCAAGAAGCCCCCAGGCCCCATCAATCTTCTTCTGCTAGCCCCACTATGGTGGGCTTAGGATGGGGGTTGTTCGTCCAGCCTCCCCTTTGGGTGGTTGGGCAATCAGACCCCCAGGGGCCCTTTTTGTGGCATCTGGGGCATGGGGTGGTAGGAGATCTGGGGGAGGGGCACGCCCTTGACCAATGTTGTTCTTGTCTGCACTTGAAACAAGCTCCTGGGGGGGGCTTGTTTGTAGAAGGGCGCCCAGGTTTTGGTTTTATCAGCTGGGCCAACATTTGGAAATTGGCCTGACCAGCCTTTTGTTTATGGCATTCTTTCTCCTCCTCCCGGTTATGGAAGACTTTAAAGGCCACTGTTAGGATCTCAGTCTGTGGGGTAGCAGGGCCCTGTTCTAACTTTTTGAGTTTAGCTTTAATGTCGGGGTAGCTTTGAGCTAGGAAGTATGTCATAAGGACATGTCTTCCATCAGGTGTTTCTGGGTCAAGGCTGGTATACTGTAATAGGGCTTGAGTGAGTCTGTCTAAGCTATGTCCCGGAGGGGGGCGATAATTTTGGGAGGCCCTCGGGACCGAGTCTGAGGGGGACTGAAGGGTTCTGGCTCAGTCTGTGGGGGAGAAACAGGTGATAAGGGCAAAGATGGAGGAGGCCCCTGGGACTTAGTTAAAGGGGGGCTGAAAGGCTCAGGCTCAATTCACAGGGGAGGGGCAGGGGAGGGGGATGAAGGGGTGGAGGAGGTGAGATGGGTGAGGAGATGGTGGGGGAGGAAGGGAGAAGGGCTGTTGTAGGAGAAGAAGGGGAAGGGAGTGAACGGGAGGCTTCTGCGGGGGTGGAGGCGGCGGCGATGGTGCGGTGGTGGTGGAGGAAGGGGGAGGAGCTGTTGTAGGAGAGGAGAGGGAAGGGGGTGGGTGGGAGGCTTCTGCGGTAGAGATGGCTTGCAGGCTAGGAGAACTTGGGGGGAGGTGGGGGGGAGGAGGAGGCAGCAGCAACGAGGGAGGCAGGAGGAGGAGACGGAAAGCTTCGATATAGGGAATCTCCTTCCATTTTTTCAGGCACTGGCAGTAGTTAAAGAGATCGCGAGTGATGTTAGGATCAAGAGCTCCCCCTGCGGGCCATTGGTTGTTATTGTCTAGGGGGTATGTTGGCCAATCTTGGGAGCAGTATTTACGGAGAAGTTTTGGTTTTATATCAGGTGTCAGGGAGAGGATAGCCAGATGCTTAAGCAGGCAAGAGGCGAACTTTCAGGGAGGGATGAGGAGGCTCCCATGGCTAAAGGACAGAGAAGGAGACAAACAGGGGAAGATGAACGGAGATCTTCGGACTGGAAGCAGACCGCAAGGAGACAAAGGACGTCCCCGATGATCCTTGGTGGTCTGCAGAAACTTGTATACGAGTTGGAATTTCTTAGGAAGTGTTACCCAGACTTCTTTAAGATGGCAGAGTGCTGGAGTCACAAGGTACCTAGTACTAGGAATTTTCGGCAGACAGAATGGATTTCGGCGGATGGAACGGAAGGAGGAGGGGGGAAAAAGGGAGCGTTCTCATCCGCAAAGGAGTCACCTCGTTTATGGCTGTTAGAGGGGGGCCTGAGGGTTGGCCGCAGCTGTGAAGGCCTGAGGTGGGGATTTATGGCTGTTTGGGGAGGGGCCTGAGGGTCCGCCGCAGCCGTGAAGGCCTGAGGCGGGGAGAGTTCCCTCCTCATCCCCGAGTGTCAGGGCCTTGCCGGATGATCACGGTCAATGGCACTGCGATAGCTCGGGGAAGAGCGGCCCACTCCGGGGGGAAAACTTACCCAAAGGCCAAAGAGGAGTGGTGAGTGTGAGGAGCCAGCGCCAGAAAAAGGGGATGAGGGCCAGCTGCAGCTGGTGTCAGGGGGAAGACGGGGCCCAGTTGGGGTGTCCCGTCTACCGGGTTTTGGCACCAATGAAAGGAAGGAGCGACACACAGCAGCAATTCTCTGGAGAATTCTGCTTTATTAGGGAAAGGTGCTGGGTTATATAGGAAGGGGCATGAACTGATTGAGGTGTCACTTCTATGGGGCTGGTGGCTATTGGCTACGTGCTGGGATTAGGGGGGGCGAGGGGTGAGTTCACCATCTTATGGGTGGGGGCCCTTCAGCTATTATCGCAAAGTGGATGGATAAGAGTCAGACGAGGTGTGGGTGAATGTGTCTATACGTGCGTTTTGCAATGTGCAAATCAGACTATCTTGTATGCTATTGTTAAATGAAAAGGTGAGTGAATGAGTGATGCACGGCATGGTGCCAAAGAGAGAGTATGGCTCTGCTACGAGGCAGTCTGAGTCAGGAAGATTACAGGAGATAACTTTTGGAAAAGGACTGGCACGGAAACGTTACTTCCTTTCACGTGCTGTGCTCTCCTCACCACCTTCTTGTAGGGACTGCATGCAGGCCCCCATTCACTGAACATCTTGACTCGGTTTCCATGGTCCTGGTTCTAGCTTTGGTAGAGCCTCAATCTGAGGAGAACTACATGGACTCTGTTGAGATACAAGGATAAGTTCTTCCTCCCTTAGGAAAGGATGACTCTATTCAAAAATGAACCTTTCATAAATTAAGGTTTTATTAATCAATAATCATCTTGGAACAAATGGCTGTCTCAGCAAAAACCAAGCCTCAGATCCTGCTTTAGTGATAAGAGTATATGGGAATGATGCGCTACCCGCTTATGTCTCTCAAGGTGCATATTATTGCCATAGGCCCACCTTGTCAACTCGTCTATACTGAATGTTACTCATTTTTTTCCCTCTTTCTTTTAAATTGCCCCATTAACCATCTGGCCCTGAAGGCATATTCAGCAGCTAGGGAACTTTAGGTAAAGTACGGAACTACTGCTCTTGGCTTGTGGCTTTGTGACTGACTTCTCCCTGTTGTCGTGCCTAGGTCTTTTTGGCTTCTGAAGGATATGAATGGGGTTGGAGAATTAAGGAAATGTTTCTTGTCTTCCCCTACATCATAGCTTAAGTGCTTTGAAGTTTTCATTTAATTGCTCAAAACCAACGTCAGGATATAATGAGGCATTCCATGTTTTACCAGAGAGAGGTACAGATTCAGCATTACCTGGTCACAAGGGAATGTGACCCTCTGCAAGCAGTGTTGGTTGACTTAGTTGCTATTTCTTTGCCGGTATTATAAGTAGCAATGCTGTATATAAAGTTCTCCCTGATGAAGAAATTCCTTTTGATTTTTGCTCCTAGATTCTATTTTTAAATCCTCTGCTCCAAAAACTGGAGCTCTGTTATAATTTCAGTGAGAATTAGTATAAGCTTGCCCATGCAATATTTGGGACATAAACTAAAAAATTGTTCCTTGTTTATCTGAAATGCAAATGTAACTGGTCATCCTGTAGTTTTGTTTGCCAAATCTGGCAAGACTTAGTTACATGTAACTTTCAAAGTAATGTACCTCCCTCTCCAAAAGAAACTAGCATCATTATAAGTTTATCTTGTGATTACATTTTTGTGTATATGTTTACCTTATTGGTAAAAGTAACTAAATGGGAAAAAAAAGTTGAGAAGTTCTGTGTCATGGTGTTAGCTTAAAGATAGTACTTTAACTCCCAGCTTTGTCCCCTAAGTAGTCAAAGGACCTTTGATAGAACTTTGTCCTTCCAAGCTACAGTCTCTTCTTCTCAGCATTGGGAAAGTAATATAAGTGGAAAGTTTATGGTTAAATATTCTAATTTGTACCTTAAGAAAAAAATTATAGAGATATAGATTACTAAGCTAATGTCCTACTTTTGGAGGGTATTTTCACCTGAAGATGCTCTAAGAAGACAGCGCTGCTTTTCCCAAATGGGAGCTGATGTCCTAATGATACCCGAACCCAATTGCATTCTTTCAGTACAGGCTGAAAGGGCAGGTCAAGCCCTTGGTTTACACTGGAGTAAGATATGGAGTGAACTTCCTCAGAAGTAGAGCTAAAATATGGAACAAATATCGTAGTTGCCCATGACAACTTTCCCTGCTCTGCAAAGTAAGTGCCAACTGAAAGCCTACCTGGCAGTGTGCAAAGTATAGTGTTGAAATGATAGGTCAACACTTGTAATTCACAAACAACTTTTTACGTCCATACAATTCCCTTCCTTCAATGAGATCAATGTAGTGAGAGAGTGAGGAGGGAAAAGATTGTTATAATTGTCTTATTAGAAGGCAATTCAATATACAGCAAGTAAAACTAGATATGGTCAAGAACAAGGATTTGAATTTAAGGGTAACAGGGTTTGGGATTTCTCCCCTCTTCCATCATTTGTAATGTGGCTCTGCAGGACGACAGACACAGTGTTGGCGGCAAAACACTGCCTACCATATGGGGAGGGAAATTGAAATGAGCCAAATGGCGAACCAAATTCAAGACTTTTTTCTTTTTTTTCCAATAGAAGTGATAATTGCTAAGAGGAATAGGATACAGAGTATTTTGAAATTAAATATAAGGAAGGTATCCTCTCTGAAACATAGTAACTTGACACTGGATGCATATAAGGAGAACTTTTGATGGTGTATGTATTTAGTTAAGGGCATTGACATAATTTCCTAGTGGCTGGGAACAATAAGCAGAATACAAGAAAATTTATAAATACAGCAAACTCTTCAATTGTCAGATAAACTGTAAAAATAAATTGTCATCAATAATATCAAGTATAATTTAATAATTATTTTTCATTCAATGTTTAATAGTTTCCAGATGACTTAATATTTCTCCAAAAGTAAGATGGTGTATACATATATTACATAAAGCCAATAGTTAATTAATTTTTAAGGAAAGAAGGAAAAACCTGATAAAATATGCAATTTAAATTTATCAATTACACTTAACTAGAATCAGAGATATCCCATAGAGGAATAATTTATTTAGTACTTACTCAATTTGTTCCTGAAATTTTATGTCATTCAGGAACTGTTAATTTTTTTTATCTGGTTAATTTTCTCCTTTCTAGCCATGTTTTTACAGTGTGCAATGTTTTATTTTCTATTATTAGCTCTCAGATGGTAAAAAATTTGCCACTTTAATTTTTTTTCCTGAACACAAATTTGAAATGGCTTTAGATAACTGGACGGACATACATACATACATACATACATATATATATATATCGTAATTAGCAGATGCTTTTCATTCTACTAAACCTTGTGGATCTTTAATTCCCCAAAGGAAAGCTAGTATCTTGGTGTGTTTTCCGCACCTGCCCCAGTGTTCATGGACATGGAGTGTAACAGGCACCTCAGCATTGCTTCTTCAGTCTCAGTTTTTTTTTTCTTGTAGCCTGGTCCTACTGATTTTTCTAAGTCCCAAGATGTTGATAATGTAGTTTAAAGCACTCTACTATACTCTACACCTCAAAATAGTACATGGGAATGAAAAAAAAAAGAAAAAAGCAAGAGAAAAATTCCCTTCCGGAGCAGCCCCTGTGAAAAAAAGATGGAAGATCCTCATATCTAATAGTGGGTACCAACCCTGTATGTTAGAATAATCTGAGAAGCTTTAATAAACACTGTTATCCATGCCTCAGCACAGAAAAATTCTTTCAGAAAAAGGAAAGAAAGGGTGGCAGGAAACATTAACCAAGATAGACCAAAAAACAAACCTTAAATTAAATATATATACATTTATATATATATATATATATATATATATATATACATGCATACATACACTTACATGTAATATACATGTAAGTATAATATATATGCATATATTATATATACATATACACATATATATATCATACAGCATATGTTTTCAGATATTAGAATTAAAATAGAAATCAATAACAGAAAGATATCTAGAAAATCTCTAAATACTTGAATATTAAACCAGAGACATCTAAACAATGCAAGGGTCAAAGAGGAAGTCTCAGAGAAAATTAGCTGAATGAAGATGCAATTATATCAGAATTTGTGGGGTGCAGCTGAGGTAAAGCTTACAGGGGCATTTAATGTTAAATGTTTCTATTATAAAGGAAAAAAAGTCTCAAAGCAATAATCTAAGTTTCCAAGTTAAGGACCTAGAGAAAAAAGAGCAAGTTAAACCCAAAGAAATTAAATAACAAAGGTAAGATAGAAATCAGTAAAGCTGAAAACAAAAACAGTTCGAAAAGTCACTCAAATCAAAAACTACTTTTTTGAAAAGATTGATAAAATTGATAAATCTTTAGCTAGACTGACAAAGGAAAAAAAGAGAGAGAGGGAGAGAGAGAGAGAAGACAAAAGTTACCAATACCAGGAATGAGAGATGATAGAATTACTGACTTCACACTCAAAAGACAGTAAGAGAGTACTACAAACAATACTATGCACATATTTAAGAACTGAGATGAAATTTACCAGTTCCTTGAAATGTACACACTATCAAAACTTAGAAAGATGTGTGTGTGTGCAAATTGAGTAGTTCTATGGTTATTCATAAATTGAATGTATGGGTTAAAAAATTTCCCAAAATGAAAGCTCCAGGTTTAGATGGTTTCAATGCTGCCTTCTACCCAACAGGAAAGAAGACATAATACCATGCATATACAATCTCTTGCATAAAATAGGAGAAAGAATTCATTGCATAAATATAAAAACTGGACAGTTAAACTTAAAACCTATGTACCATCATGAACACAGACAAAGAATTATAATTCAGTTCAAATGAAGCAATATTTAAAAAAAGATAATATATCACAGCATGTAGGGTTCATCTCAGACTGAAATGTTTCACATAGAAACGTCTCTATTAAACATAGAGAAATACCATGTTGATGGATTGGAAGACTCAATGTTGCCAGGAACTTTTTCTCCCCAATTTGACCTATAATTCAGGCATTCCATTGAAAATCCTGGCCAACTTATTTTGTAAGTATTGATAAACTGATTTTAAAATTTTACAGAAAGACAAAGGAGCTAGAATAGCCAAAATAATTTGGGAAAAAAAATTTGGAAGACTCACATTACCTAATTTCAAGATATATACCATAAGCTACAGTAATCAAGACAATGTGGCATTGGCAAGTGGATAGACATCTACATCAATGGAGCAGAATAACTAGTCCAGAGACACGCCTGTAAACATATATCAACTGATTTTTGACAAAGATGCAGAAACAATTTAATGAAGAAATGATAATGGTGTTGGGACAATTAAATACCCACATGCAAAATATGAACTCAATACCTACCTTATGACTGATAAAAAGTTAACTTGAGAGGTCATGGACCTGAAGGTAAAATATTGAAAAACATAGCTTCTAGAAGGAAAGATAGGAGAAAATTTTCATGACATTTGGTTTGTTAGAGTGTTTTAAGATATGACAACAAAAGCATGATGTATAAAAGGAAAACTATAAATTGTATTTTATTAAAATTAAAAAGTTGTGCTCTGTGAATGAGAGTGAAAAGACAAGCCACAGACAGAAAATATTTGCAAGTCACATATCTGATAAAAGACTGGCATCCAGATTGTATAAATAACATGTAAAAATCAACATGTAAACAAATAGCCAAAAGATCTGAACAGACATTTGACAAAAGAAGATATATAGATGACAAACACATGAAAGATGCTTGACATCATTTTTCATTAGGCAAATGTAAATTAAAATGACAATGATATATCTCTGCACGCTTATTAGAATAGAGAAAATAAAACACAGTGATAGTACCAAGCTCTCACAAGGATGTGGAACAACTGGAATCCACAAGGCCTAAGCTTGGAAATCATATTAAGAAGATGTAGTTGGGATTGTTGTAAAATTCCAAAGAACATGATTATGGTGAAAATTGATGTAAGAGATTTTAAAAAAGGTTTATATAAACAAGTGTCTATTTAAATGTAGATTCTGGGGCAATTTTCGCAAGTCAATAGCAATTAACATTTTAAAATATGGTGCCTACTCTTATATGAAATGAATCCAACATAAGTCTTTTGTTCCATGTGTTTTTAGCTTGAATAATCATTGTAATACTCCTTATTTGTCAAGAAGAGAACGTGCTTATCCTTTTATATATGCTAGTGTCATCTTATTTTTATTGTGGCATTTGCAAAATTTTCCAAGAATTAGGATTTTCTGATTGACAAAATATAGTTTTTCTATTATTCAGTTTACCTTATGTGTACCTATGAATCATCATGATTACTGAAGAGAGTTCAGGTATTCTGGTAAACAGATTATTTGATGAAATCACTTTGTTCACTAACCACAAAACTGCTATGGAAATGGATAAAATGTATAAATATAAATGGTAATCCTTAATGACAGTGAAGGTAAGGAGACGTTGAACTGTGTGAGTGAAAAAAATTAAGTTTCTTGGACATTATTTTGCAGGGATCACAGATGAAGTAAGTTTATCATAGGGTACATGCTGCCCCATCCCTCTCCAAATGCTTCTTCAATTACAAGAGGCAAATGAGATTCCTGGGCCTTCCCATCTATCTTTTCTTTCCCAGTAGCACTGGACAGTATAGAACTGACTTTTATCTTTACATTTCTGTGAAGTTCTTTCTTTTAATGAAAAGAATTAGAACTAGTTTTGTGACTTAACAGCTTTGCAACTTTACGAGAAGTCTACCATTCTGAAACTCAGTTTATTTACTTCCAAATTGGATTACTTGCACACTTGCTGTGAAAATTAACCAAGACAATAGTGAAGAACTTAAGGTCTAGCACACGGAAGTTTCTCAACTAAAGTTAGTTTATAGTTTCATCTCTCCTCTTTTTTCCTTTCCCTGATTCCTCTGAGAGTATGGTCTACCCATTTTTTTGTTGTCTTTGGCATCCAAGAATGGTAGAAGTTTTGTAGAATATATTTGGGAGGGAGTAGAAGTTTATGAGCTATTTGATAAGCCTACACGAGTTGATACTATATAAGTTGTTGGCTGAAGCCTCTGCCATGCAGAAATATTACTGATGTAATATAAAATGATTCTGGAAAGAAATCAAATCAATTTATAGATATTGTGTGGCTCCCGATAAACCTGCATAAACCCATATGTTATGTGTGTGCTTAGAGACACAAATATGAGCAGGGCATAGTCCTTGCCATAAAGGTGCAACTGATTTTATGGAGAGATAAAATAGGTTGTAAAGTATCCATAAAACAGGGAAAAATAAAAGACATCTTGCTTGAGGTATAAACAGTATTCTGTGAGACAGGAGAAAGGAAAATTTTGTTTTGATATAAATTTCAGTAAGAGATACTCCAAACAATATGATAAATGAAATGGAAAAAAAAAGACTGAATGTCCCTCATTGTTCCATATTCTCATTTCACATGACTTTGGAGTTTAACTACAATATACATATTATAAAATGTGCCAAGTTTGGACTAAAAGACAGTATTGTATAAAACAAAGGAAAAATGTACCTCAATCCAAAAATATGTTCATGCATTGATACGAGAGTCATGCAGATAAACTGGCATATTGGTTGATAAATTTATTAATTTATTTGTGGAAATTTGTGCCAAAGTGACTTAGAAGTAGTTTATCATGTCCAATGTAGTAGAGTGATAGCAGTAGTAGTAATAGTAGTAGCAGCTGTAGGGATAGTAGTAGAGTAATACTTAAAAAGTAAATGACTGCATTTGTTGTTCTGCTTAGTTGGCTATATTATTTATTTCTTTTAGTGATGTTTTGTTAAGAATTCCAACACACACTTTTTGCATTACATTTTTGAGATACAATTTATATACAACAAAATGCATAGGTATTACATGTAGTGTTACATGCATTTTCTAAAATACTTTATTATTTTAGAGCAATTTTAGATTCACAGCATAATTGAAAGGAAGGTAATACATTTTGTCGAATGCATTTAACTGTGTAGGGTGAGAATTTATTTGTGTAGGGTGAGAATTAAGGGTTGATACAATTTATTCCATTATAGATATCCAATTGTTCCAGCATTTTTGTAAAACAAGTTTCTTTTCTCCCCTGAATTACTAAACATTAAAATAACAATTGGCTAGAAAATCGTGGGTGTAATTCTGGACTCTTTATCCTGTTAAATTAACTAGTCTACCTTACATCAATATCTAATACCCTTAATTTCTGTAGATTTATATGCAGTGGCGAGATCAGGTATCACGGGTCCTTCAAGTTTGTTTTCATGCTTTTTCAACATTTTTAACTATTTGATCTTATTTATGTTTTAAATCTTTATATTCTATATGTTTTAAATTAAATTGGTAGATTTCTAGAAAATGATCTGCTGTGATTTTGACTGAGAAATGTGATCAAGCTTTAGATCAATTTGGGGAGAATGACCTCTTAATATTGAGTCTCCCAATCCACAAATCTGGCATATTTCCTCACCTTTCTATTTAGGTCTTTAATTTCTCTTAGTAATTTCTTTTGTAGATTTCAGTATATAGATTTATATATTTTATGGAATTTATTTCTAAATATTTTTAAGACTACTATTGTAAATATCACTGTTTTAAATTTTGTTTTCCAATTGTTAATAACTATTATGTGATTTGCAATTAAGTATTAGTTGACCTTATATTCTTAGATCTATTTAAATTTACTCCTTTAGTAATTTTTTTGAAGATTCTTTAGCATTTTCTACATCAACAATCATTTGTTTGTAAATAAATATAGCTTTACTCCTTTTCTAATATTAGGCCTTTTTATTTTGCTCTCGTCTTTAGTACAAAATTTAGTAACAGTGATGAGAGCTTGCCTTGTTCTTCATCGTAAGAGGAAAGTGCTAAATGTATTTTTTTCTTATAAAATACTGGGGAGAAATTCTCTCAGCTTTGTATACCTGCACGTCTTTAGTTTGTGTTCATTTTCCAGGGATATATTTTTAGTTTATTTTATTTATCTTTGAAGTATCATTGATATACAATCTTATGTTGGTTTCAAGTATATAATGCAGTGGTTTAACAGTTACCCATATTATTAAATCCTCACCTCGACTAGAGTAGTTACTATCTGTCAACACAGAAAGATGTTACAGAATCATTGAATATATTTTCCATGTTTTTCAGGAATATTTTTTAAAAATATGTCAAATTTTTGGTAATTTTGGGTATTTTTCCAGCACTTGAATGATACTGTTACATTATCTTTTGGCTTTCATTATTTCTGATGAAAAATTAGTCATGTTTTATATTTCCCTCCCAGTATGTATTTCATTTTTTCTTAGTTTTAGATTTCAGAGATTTCATTATGATACTTAGCTGTGGTTTTCTTTGTGTTTCTTTAGCTCAGGATTTGTTGAGCTTCTCAAATTGTGTTGTGTTTTTCCAATTTGGGAAAATTTTAGCCATTATTTCTTCAACTATTTTTTTCTGGGCTCATCTCTCCCTCTCTCTCTTTTAATTTTACTATTCCAGTTATAACCTTCTACATCTCTCTGAAGCCCTGTTTATTCTCTTTTTTTTCCCCTTGTATTTTTTTTCTTTTGCCTAAGTATGGATACAATTGCTCTGTCTTCAAGTCTACTGATCCTTTTTTTCTAGAGACATATATTAAATTTTAAATGTAATTATTATATTTTCCAGTTCAAGAATAATGATGTTTATTTTTTGTTCTGTTTATTATTGTTTCCATTTCTTGACTGAGATTTTCTGATCTGTGCACTAATTTTGATCATTAACTTTAAGTCCATGAACACACACACATGTACACTGTATTAATTATAATTAAAAATTTTCTGTTTTGGGGGTCTTCTTGATCCTGGATGGACTGACCCTCCTAGGGCTAGTCATTTTCTATAGATAGTAAACAATTTGCTGGCGATTGTGCCTTTCATATACAAACCAACCATTCCAGAGCTATACCCCCAACCATTTCCTCTTTTGGGCTGTCATACTCTGGACCATTATCCATCTACCCTAATCACCCCCAGGTACATAGGCATACTCCCTACTGAAATTATTCAACCTAACTGATCCCAAGCCTATTTGCCCTGCCTTGTCTGTTCTTTCCCTTGGAAACCAAAGAAATGATTCTTGCCTGCATTTGCCCCTTGCTCCCTCTGCACCCTGCCTGACCCTTGTGCTTTACCACGTGACTTACTGGGGCATGGCCTGCCTCCTTATCTTGTGGTCTATGAGTGTAGATGTCTTTTCAATGGCAGATGTCTCCTGATCTGTTGTCCTTGTCTAACTAACATTAAAACTTGCATATTAACCCCCACATACATATACACACAATACATATATATATATATATATATTAACTTTTTAATATAACATATTAACTTTATCATCTGGGTGATTGTTTTTTTCCAGTTTTAAGCCACATTTCCATTCTTTTCTACATGTTTGGTATTTTTAAACAATGCTGAATGTTAGGTATTGATGCTACTTCATGGAAATTCTGAACTTTGGTTTCTTTAGAGAATGTTAAGTTTTATTTAGTCAGGCAGTTAATTTTCTGTTCAATCTGTTTGATCTTACCAATGCTTCGTTTTGGGTTGGGTCTAATGGGGTCCTTTCTATAGGGCATAGATTTTACTCCTAAGGCATGATTTTTGTAGTGTTTCAGCTGAATCATGATTGCCTTCATAAGGCCACTTCACTCCAGTTGGGTGGAATGCTAATATTTCACTTACCATGTGGGCACCAAAATCTGCCCCCTGCTCATAGCCTTCAGGAGGCTTGTAGATTCTCTCTCATTGAACATCTAACTTAGTATTTGGCCAAAGTAGAAGGGGAACCCTATAATTAGATGCTTGCAGCTTCTTCTCTGTACATCCTTTGTCTCTGTGATATCTTGCTCCATAAATTCCAACTGTCTCAGTAGCCTTGAAAATGGAGTCTCAGTTTTCTCTGAGCAATGAGACTACTGCTCCTGTTTGGTTCCATTCCTTGTACCGAGGTTTGGAATGTGGTCTGACCAAAAGCTCAGATGAATGTGCCATTCACCTCTGTGACTTGCACTGTCTTTTCAACCTATAAAAACAACTGCCTCCAAAAAACCAATGTATTTTGTCCAAGTTTTAAGTATGTACAGTGGAAGGTCAAATGTAATATCTTCTCCTTTGTCAAAGCCAGGACCAGGAATATGCCAATATATGCCTTTTTGGGGAAAGATAGATAATTTTTATAACTGTTTTCTGAGAGAAGTAAAATGTAGAAATTTCTTATCTTTTTTCTGTTACTCATTCTGGTATAGCTTGAGGATTGTCTTTCAATATTATACCAACTTCAAGTATCATCTGTGAATTTTTTGTTCTCTTTCTTATTTTAAATCTTCCATATATATGCTATAATTCTTCCACAAATTATACCCTATATACTGAATATCTCTGTGAACTTGCCTTGTTTCATGTATTGAGGTTTTTGAGACCTCAGTTGTTCACTATGTTATGATGAGCACATTAGGGACTATGTGAAGAACTCATTATGACTTTAATGCTTTCACAGAAGAACTATGATGATAAAAACTTGCAGGAAAAAGTAGCTTAATAAAATATATTTTACAATTTCTAACTTTATGAAGCTATAATAGGATTTATTGTAAAGTTCCATAGAATATGATTAATGCTAGTCTGCACAGACCCAGTAATTATTTTGAGATAGATTTAGTTGATTTCTTAACAATAAATTGGCTCAGCATAGGATCTGTTTGATTTCATTGCTAATAGAGTCTAAAACAATTTGACACATTTTAGAATAAGCAGATAAGGTTGGTTATATGTAGATATGATCATCATTCATAGAGGCTAAATTGAGAAATAAGTGCTCTAGTGTCCCAGCCACTTGAATGGTTAATTTGGGTCACTGTATAAGCGGTTCCATTGAATAATGGTTGTTCAGTGAACATTGATTGAACACATACTCTACAAAGAGACTGAACTCAGAATCATGAGAAAACAAGGAAATCAAGGTTATCCTCAGTATCTTTGTATTAGTCTTTTAGGGATGCCTTATAAAATAGAGAATGAATGGCTTTAAACAACAGAATTTTTCTTCTCACAGTCCTTGAGGCTAGAAGTCCAAGACTAAGGTGTCTGCAGGTTAGGTCTCTCCTGAGCCCTCTCTCTGGCTTGTAGCTTTATTGCTGTGTCCTTTGAGACCTTTCATCTATCTGTACATACATCCATGGCATCTCTCTCTCTCTCTCTTTTCATAAGGACGCCAGTCAAGTTGAATTAGGGCCTCCCACTTAAGACATCATTTAGTTTTAATTATCTCCTTACAGCCCCTTCTCCAAATTTCATCACAAGGGGGTTAATGCTTCAATATATGCATTTTATGGGGACACAATTCAGTTGGTAACATTCTTCATGTGACAGTATATTAATGTATCCTCATACATAAATGACACATTAAATGACAAGAAAAATACAAAGCTATGAAATTTCTACTCTGAATTTTTATAAATAAAATTGATATTTTTACAAAAAGGACCTTGAAATATGATCAGATAATGAAGATCTGAGGATCGAATGAGATAAAATGGAAACTATATGAACATGTTTTGAAATTTATAAAACATGATAGAAACATAAAGTGTTAATTCATAAGGCATTAACATTCATGTCTCCTAAATTCTCTTCTAACTTCCTCTCTGGTGATGTGCTCTCAGGGCAGAGACCTTATATCTTAGTGTGGTTTTAAGCCCACATTTTTTTTTCCCTTAAAGATGATTTCTTAATCCATATTACTAATTATAAACCTTTACCATCTGGTGATAGGCTTGGGGGGTGCAAGAAACCTCTAAGTTTGCATAAATTCATTTTGCCTATGGATAAGTTTAGTTCACGTAGCAGAGATTTCAAGGGCAGGATGTGTCCTGGACCCTCAAGGAGCAATGGCTGAGAAAGAGAAGCCAGGTTGATAGAGGTCCTGAAGGTTAGAAAAGTGTAGTCAGAAAATATAATGAAAATAGGAAAAAAAATATATAGTGTTTTTTGAATCTCACTCTTGAAAGGAACAGTAAATCTATTTATTTCAGCCACTCAATTCATGCCTGAATATTCGTTCAACTAGATTTTGATCTGCAGAACTTACAAACCAGTCACCTATATTTGTATTACCCAGGACTTATTTCAAGGTACCCAGGATTTTCCCTTTGATTTTCTCTCCTCCATTCTTTGAATTTGGGAAATCTACTAGATAAACTTGGATATCTGACTTCTCTTGAAAAGGCGAGATAGTGAGGCCACACTGCAGGCTCAAGCATCTAGAGCTGAGTGTCAGTTACAGCTTAAAAGAACATACACTCCCCTCATCATTATCCCAGTACTCCTGCACGCATTCATGTTTTGTGTCCAGACCCTATAGCCATTTGGATTGATGACCCCTTGATGTCTCAGGGATACCGAATTTCCATGGCTGAAGACAGCCTGCATTTTCTTTGAATCATTTTCCTAACATGGACACCCTTCCAAGATTATAACCATTGCATTCTTTCCTACCAAAGAGAAGAGATTATTGGTTGTTTCCCCTGCTAGGCCTAACTATTGAAATGTATTTCTTATTTGGGGGCATTTCTTCAATTGAAGTATGTTGCTTAGGAAGAAAGGATTTTCATTTCCTTCATAGAGCCACACACAATGTTACTCGTTTGCACATACCGAGCTCTTGAAACATTTCCTATGGTCTAGAGTACCTGACCCGGTGTGGTCCTTGCCAGTGTCAGCACTCACTTCCATGTGAAGGGCCCTCTCTAGCCCTTCTCTAGCTGCACGTTTCACCTTTGGGTAAGGAGTCTTCAAGTCAAGGAGACGTGGCTACCCAGAGCCCTGGCTTTCTTCCATCGTCCCTGTTCTAGACCAGCTCCTAGACTCCCTTGCCACAGTGACCCAGAGCCCACTTCCTGGGCCTTGGCAGGATTATTCTCTGGTTTGTCCTCTGAGGGAAGACTGAGCTGCCACTGGGGATACTTCCAGGCCTGAGGGGTGCCAGGGGTTAAATATCTGGGGGAAGCTGTGCACATGTGTTCTGGGGCATCCACATACATAAGTGTAAGGAGTGGAACAGAATAAAAAGGGATAGTTGGGCCCAAGAATCTCTAGTTGTAGTATTCTCCAGGGCCCCCAAATGTTAGGGGTGCCCCCCACCCCCAGTCCTTGCCAGTCTTTCCAACTTCCATTCCTACTTCCCCACCCCTACTAAACTCTGGTCACACAGATTTTCTTTCTGCCTCTCAAGCAGATCCAACTTGCTGGCTTTGTATATGTTTCCTTTGCTTGGACTATACTTACCCTGATCATTTCCATGGTGGGCTCCTTCTGGTTGTTCAAACCAGAGCTTAAAAAGTGCCTCCTTTCCTAGACCTACCTCCCCATGCTCTGTCATTTACCTTCACTTTATCCTGTTTTCCTTATAGGACATTTTATAATCTGAAATAATCTTTTAAGGACCTTTACCTTTGTTTTGTTCACTTCTTCCTACTACAAACTCCATGAGAGCAGAGAACCTGTCCTGCCCAGCATGGTCTCCCCAGGATCTTGCACAGGTGGTACGCAATAATACCTGGTTAATAAATGACTGACAGAGTGACTGAGTGAATGAATATTTGTTGTCTTTGTGCTCTGTGAACATAACCACGTGCAAAGTTAAAAATAAAGTTGCATCATCAGCATTAATCAGGCTAGGTTAAGCTACACTAAATAACACTGGTTTTAAAACAAGGTTTACTTCTCTCATCCACACTATGTCACCATTGAGTTACCTGTGGGCTTGATCCTGTGTTGTCCTTATCCTGGTACCTAGATTGACAGATTATTCCCTATCCAGAACAACACTGACCACCACGGCACAGGGAAAGAGGGAGGGTATAAAAGCATTAGCTGGTAATTAAAAGCATCTACCTGGAAGTAACATACATCAGCTTTGCTCAGATTTATTGGTCAAACAAAGTCACAAGGCTGTGCCTGACTTTGAGGGTGGCTTGAGGAGGATGAGAAACATGTAGTGAATCATGATTACATGTCTTCTTGACAGATTCTTCCCCCCAGCTTTGTATAGGCTGTATAGGACATTATATTTATAGGATATTTTTCTTAGCATAGGCACAGCTTAAGTTTGTGATGTAAGTCAACGTCTCATTTGTGAGTGGTTGTTAGTATTATAAAAAGATTTTCTTAACAAAGATAAATCTCATGAAAAGTAAAGGCTGTTTTCCTATATATTTATTTTGCCATATTTTAGTTTAAAAGATTTCCAAGTCTTTAAAATTGGTAATGACTTTGCATCTGACTCCTTAACCCTTTTTAATGTCATTGCTTCTGACATATCCACCGATATGTTTAAAATAAAATGCTGGAAAACCAAGTGAGTTATTGCCCTGATACAAATGGTCCTGTATTGAAATTCTTCCTGCTGTGAAGAACAAGTCTGCATTTTGCAGCTGGTCACAACTGGTGAGAGCAGAGGATCTATACATTTTTAATGGAGTGTATTTCTCAAACTCTTCTGACAAGGGCTGTGCCTCTCATTCTCTCCCACAATAAAGTCAGCAGTCCTCGACTTCAAGCTTTCATTAAAGAGACATGTGATGTATTGCACACAGAAAAGCATCTAACAGGATGCCTTCTTATCTATTATCTCTTGTTTCTCCTTTTCCTCTCTGTGCCTGTCTCTTCCTAACTTCCAATTATTTTCTCATCAGATTCTGTGTAAACAATTTAGGTGTATGCAAGTGATTTGGATACATTTCATTAAAATTCCTGCACATTTTATAACAAGCAATTAAATCAACACTTCAAGTTTGCCCTTTTGAGATCTTTATTTTCCTTTTTTTTTTTCATTTGGGAAATAGCTTGCTTATTTTTAAAGCTAATGTATGCCTTTGGGTCCAAGAGAACAAGAAACAATTTCTTGAAAGAACAGCTATTCAGTATTTCTCTGCTTCATTGGAGAAGTGACTGGCTCTACATGACCAGCTGCCAAATGGTTTCAAGAAGCATCTAAATTATTGTTTTTGGTCAAACTATTGGGTGTCACCTATTTCTATGAATAATAGTCAGTAGAGTCCAGAACTACTTTTATGCTAAATAAGACTTGGAAAGACAGGCCATCATGGAAGGGTGTGATATAATGCTGAAAAGGAGGTAACTTCTCCTAATATTCTGAGGAATAGTTGCTGTCCATGGCAAATCAAGTATGCCTGACAGGTTTCCATGGAAAACTTCCCTATCTCTATAAAAAAACAAGGAGGGAAGGGCGATTAATATCTAAGCCTCCATATGTGCTAATCACCATATTATATGCTTTGCTTAATTCATCTCACTTAATCCCTTTCCTAACAACCCATGAGATACAGATTATTCTCCTTAATCTTTTCTGTTTTCTTGAAGGGCTAAGTGCATCAGAGAGCCTTGAGAAATAGGAAGCTAAAGGGAGCCCATTCCACAGTCTTCTACTTAAGAAGAAGGGTGGTGCCCCTGGTGGAGTTTAAGCCATTAGGACATCCAAGCTTATGTCATTGTTATTAGGTCTTATCCCCAAATGTCAGATTAACCAAAGGTTCTACGTTATCATGGACAAGTTCCATGTGGGTTGTGTAAAATTGTAGAGACAAGTATGTATTGTTTTATTATTGTATTCATTTGTTTTTATTTGATAACACTTCAAACATTTAATTTAGAATATTTAAAAGCCTTAAAAATACAATAATGAAACAATATTGGAAATTTAGTCTACCACTAGGAAAAACTGATTTTTACATGTTGATATATTTGCTTCCAGTCTAGTTTATGTATAATGCATAATACTGTTGTTATGTGTATTTTAGTTTTTACAAAATACAGATTTTACTGTACATAGTTTTATGCTCCCCTTTCTTCACTTAAAATTTCATAACAATCATTTGCACTTGACATTGTTCATCAAAAATATAATTTTAATAGCTCTATGTTTTTCCACTTATGGATCTATAATACTAATTATAACTTTTTCTCCATTGTCTCAGAGATGCTATTGTGTGTGTATGTGTGTGTGTGTGTGTCTGAGAGAGAAAGGGATTGGGAGAGAGTTAGATAAAGGTATGTGTTCTCTACCGATTCCTCTGGATTTTCCGTTTCATTCCTGTAACATATCAGGTTACCAAACCACATATTTAAATTTCCCATGAAGGTATCATTCCTGAATCGTGATATAATGTTACCTCTGCAGAGTGAAAAAGACTCTACATTAAAGAGTGGCAACATGAATAACATTGCCGCGTCCTCAATAAACCCATTACATCAAGGAATTATTCACTGCATGGATAAGGTCTATGAAATATATTCCTATGTATGAGATACTGGGACTGAGTAAGAGGTTGCTTTTTCTGAATAGCAAGGGTGCTTCTTTGGCCTGCTAATTTAGCCCGATGCATCTTCTTTTTCCCCTAGACTAATGGGAAGCAGACCTAAATTTAGTGCTCAACTGTAGAAAATATTTGTCGTCCAGAGCTGCACTGCTCAGTATGGTAGCCACATGTGGCTATTTAAATTAATTAAGATTAAACAAAATTAAAAATTCAGTCCCTCAGTCACATTAGCCACATTTCAATTGCTCCATAACCGTATGTCTCTTGTCTACCATTTTGAAAAGCACAGATATAGAACATTTCCATCATTACAGAAAGTTCTATTGGACAGCACTGGTCTAGATTACAGATCAAATTATAAATTCCTAGCATTCCATACATCTTTATATTTTATGTTAATTTAAACTTGCCTAGATGATTGGTTACTTATTATCGCATGCCACCTTCTTTTACTTTCAGAATTAGGTAATAAATAAATTGAAAATACGTGATTGAATTTATCCTTTCATAATGTATTATCCTCCTATCGTAAGTTCTTGTAATGTTGACACCCAACCATTAGGAGATGACTGGATAGATTATCAGGCTTACAAAAGAGATTAAAAATTTTTATTATATAAAGGGTTTTTAGATTTACATGATCACATTTGTATGGGCTCTGTCCACCTATATTATTATGACCCTCTTGTCCTTCCCTCCTCGTCCAGTCTCATTTTCTACATCATTTATAATAAATGTGATTAAGTACAGGTCATACTCAGGATCACTAGGGTAGTGCTGGAAATTATGAAGTTTCAGTAATTCTGTGCTTCCATTCCTGCCATGCTACCTGAGTCAGGATCACCATTTGTAGATATACCTCCGACAGGTGCACACAGAGAGAGCCTCAGGAAAAAGCCGTGTCAGTTCTGGCTGGATAACATGAAATAGTTTATATGCCATTTGGAGCATTTAGGTTCAGATAGAAAACCTGAAAGCAACAGTCATATTTTAGAATGCAAAATTACTAATACTTATAATTTTGACCGATTTGAAATAAACAAATCAATAGTACATCTTCTTTAGGGCTGGCAATGACACTTGAAAAATGCTTGGGTATAAATAAAGCAAACACACATTTCCTAGGTCTGACTATATAGTCATAGAACGCTGAGCCGTAAATCAGCCTGGACCACTTTCATTTCGTTCCTTGCCTACATAATCAAAACATGAAGCTCCTTTTCTTGAACACATAATTCTTTTCAATCATTGCATAAATCACCATATTTCTTTATAACAAAGTAAATGCCTGGGTTCAGCTATGATTTACAGATTGTGTAAATTATTAGCCATATGGTTGTTGTATACTATTCTGCTTACAAAATATGTGTTTTAAGTAAATACTTCTATGACTACAAGAGAGAGAGTTATTCATTACCAGTTAGATATTTTAAGTATCTTCTCTATCACAAGGGAAAACACTTCCAGCTGGGTTATATTATCTTTCCCAAAGACTTTTTCTTTCATGGTTTTATCATTACAACCTGCAAAAGTGGATAAGGAAGGGCCTTCATAAAGAAAGCTTATACCACAGCTACCATTTGTATAAAAATATCATGCAACTTTTTCTTGCTACTTTTCTTTCCCACTTTCAGTACATAGTTCTTTGAGTGAATTTTTCTTATATTTCCTGGGTGCGAAGATGCCATTGTTTGATACACCATCAAATTAATAACAATCTTTATTGAGAAGGGATCAATTTCAATAAAAATAACGTTGATTGGTAATGTAATGGCAGATATATTCTTCAATTATGAACTGGCACCAGAATTTTTCTTAGGGAGAGAGTTATGTTGGTTGGTAAACTACTTTGTTGAAGATAGAGTTGCCGCTCAACAATTCATTTTACATGGGTCTTAGAAGGCACTGAATCTTCTAAAGGTCTGCGTGTGTTTGTCTATGAGTGTGTGTGTGTGTGTGTGTTGGGGGTTGGATATAGAGGAGTGGCAAAGCTCTGTTTATAGACAAAAGAAGGTGGAAAACTTGGGGTGGGGCAAACTTGGATAAGGCAAAGAAGCGGGGAGAGATGCTGAGAAGGGCATGCAAAATAGAAGTAGTCCAAAGGTTTCTAATTTGACTCCTTCTTATCTCCTAAAAATCTTCAGCAAATTCTGCATGCTCTCAAAAATCTTAATGGGAGGAAATTTCTTTTGTAGAAATTGGAGGTGAGTCTGAAGAAATTTTTGTGGACATCAATACACTTGAGCAACAACTGATCAGTGCCTAGAGATGTGAGAGCCAGAGACAGGAGAGCTATGGAGTATAAGCCCAAGAATCAGTCTATGTTGATACCTATAGATCTAATCCATTCATTGCATGAATACATCAATCCATAGCCCTATGGAATGAATTTAATTCTTGCCAGTATTTCTCCAGTACAATTAATGCTGCAAAGAACATGTATGCCTGTCTCCCTGAGTACACAGAGCTTCTCCAAAGAATGCATGCAGAAGTGCCATTTTCAGTTCATGGGAAATTCATAAAATATTTTCAAATTGTCCTCCAGTAACAGAACACATGTAATGTTCCCAACCACAATATAAAAGTATGCTTTGATTTTTCAGTGTATGAAGAGTCGTCTTTACCCTCATTTTTGTGAACAAGAACATCGTTATGAATTAGGTATGGAATACTATCTTATTTTTTTTCTTTTTCTGATTTCTGCTGAGATTGGACAGCTTTTCATAAACATATTGGCCACTGTTTCCTCTTTTGTGTTTTGCCTCAATTTCTCTTTGGCAGTCACTGTTAATCAACTCCTTCCTACCCATTCTTTACTTTACCAATAGACCATGATTGAAGTCTCAAAACAACCAGTTAAAATTACTTCCTATTTTCTCTTGAGGCTGGAGGTGGTCATGTGACTCAACTCTGGCCAATGGAGAGTAAGGGAGACTTCTAGACAAACTTTTTAAAAGGCTCATCTTTTATTTTTTGTCCCTGGAGGTAGCCTTTTGTTTTTTTCTGGAATGCAGACATGATGCCTAGAGGAAGTAGCCTGTGATCTGTGAGAAGGAAGCCTATTGAACAGGAATGAAGCCAAGTCCTTGATGACTTTCTCAGGTGGCTGTGCTGACCCAGGTCACCTCCTTCTAATGTCTGGTTCTGTGAGGAAAACCAGCCCATATTGACTTTAGCCTCCCTAACTACTATTTATTTCTATAATAAGTAGCAGAATTCCATCCTAACTATTAAAATAACTTTTTCCTATTTTTATTGTGTATTTTTTTCTTATTGATTTCTAAGAGTTTTTTTTAATGTATTCTAGATACAAATCCTTTGTCAGTCACATCTACCACAAACACCTTATCCCAAGGACATGGATTCTTGTTCTGGCTCTTTCTCTAACTTCACTCTAACATTGCTTTCCTTTTGTAAGTTGTGGGCCTGTCTTCTGTACAGTGAAGGGTACAGAGTTTCTAAGGAACTTGTACAGTCCTATAGACTGTAAGTCCACAAACATGTGCTTGATAACTGCATCTCTAACCCACAGGGCAGAACCGTGTGGTCAGCCACAGCCCTTCATTTTGATAAAGCTCTTTCTACCCTGCCAGATACATCACACAATCCAGACTGATTACTTAAGAGATGATTTGCAAACCATTCCAGTTAGAGTGATCTGTCTTTTGGGGCATGTGTAGAAATAGTCTTACAGATTTGGAGTTGAAAATTTTCTTACGTTACCCAAGACACAAAAAAGAAAACTAAAACCACTATTATAATATTTTAGCATATCCCCTGTTAAACTAAGTAGACGTAAGTTGTCAACAGAACTTGAAAACAGCATATTCTGAGATTCTGGAAACAGAATGATAGTTCCTTACGTTGGCTTTCTAGTCTGGTATTTTTCAGTTTTATATCTCTTTGCCTTACTTCGTAGATGCCATTTCTCCATCTCCATGTTTTCATTTTTCTATAAGTCAGTTAACTTCCAGAAAAGTCTTTTGGTGGGTTTAAACTTTATTTTAAAAATTAGTTTCATTTTAATATGGTTTCAAGACGTAAAGTAAACAAACATATAGAACCAGGACTATCATTTTAATTGCTCACATTTAAAAAAAATTAAGAATGTTGTTAGTTACCTATTTAAGATAAAATCTTTAAGGATGCAAAACCATTCTTTTATTCCTAGTTTTCTAAAAGTTTTTAAAATTAGGAATGTCAACATCTCTCTGGAAAATCTGTTGGAATATCTTACTGCTTCATAATTTTTCATAGTATGCCAAATTACTAGATTTTCTTCCCCCTTTCCTTAATTCTTCAGAACTACTCAAGTATTTCCTGTGCTCTAGAAACTTCTTGGAGAATACAAAAATAAGTAGACTACCTCCTGGGTCATCATGCAACTGTTAATATAATTGAGAACCTGTTTAAAGAACAGAGTATAATGAAATAAGTGCAAAATAGATGTACAGGAAAGATGGGGTCAGTAGAAGAAGCAATTAATTAGAACTGAGAATCATAGGGAAAGTCTCACAGAACTGTTGTCATGTGAGTTGGAATATGAGGGATGAGAAATGTATGTGATGGGGAGCAATGGTGGGTTTGCAGGGATATTCTACACTAAAGGAATAGCAATCAAAAGCCAGAAGTATGAAAAAAAAAGTGAAATACATGGAAAATGGCAAATAACCCTCTCTGGTTGCTCTCTAAGATGTATAGAAAAGGAGATGTATTAAAAAGTTGAACTGGGGTCAGACAATGAAAGACGTGAAGGATTTTTGTCTTTATACCATGGGCATGGACATTTAGACTTGTCAAATAGTTTTTAAAATAGTAACATGATCAAAACTCAGCTTTACAAAGATGAACCTGGGGAAGGTGTAAAGGATGGGCTGGCAAAGTGAGAGATCAGAGCCACAGAGCCTGTTAAAAAACCGTTGCAAGTGTTCAGAAAGAGATCAAAAGAGCCCAAACTAAGGCATCAGATGCAGTAATTGGACGAAAGGAATAGATAGGAGAGTCATTCTGACTATGTAATTGATAGAAATAATAAACTGATTGGAAATAAGGATTGGGAAAAATACAGAAATGAGGGAATACATCAAATTGTCTAGCATGAGTAACTTGGAGAGGGCAGTGGAGAGTCCCTGGGAAAGCTAACCCAAGAGGTGAACAAGAGGTCATATGGGAAAGGTAATAGGGTGTTCATGACAAATACAATGTCAGGAAGTTCTCAAAGCTTCTCTGCTCACAGGAAGCTTTGGAACAGTCAAACCTTTCCAGGCAGAGCACAATTCTAGCTTCATTATATTTATGCGATAGCTAAAAAGGTCTTGAATTTGACGAAGAATAGCTGGGAGTTTGACCCAGTGTATAACAAGAGACCGCGTCATGGATGCCTGAATGATGAAATGAGATCAGAGGCAGTAGGTCTCCAACGAAGATGGTGGAGCCTGAAGATAAGATTTACATACACACACATGTAATAGCCATGTATGGTAGACAAATTGAATAAAAATGTGGATGGTCTTCAACCCAGAACTGAAAGACATTAACATGGCTTGGCCTTGGAATCATCACTGCATGAAAATCGTGTTGAGATCCATCTATGTCTGATTATTCAAATTAAGTTCCTGCTAAGAAACTCTGTCCCCAACCTTCTTTCTTCCATCCACTCATAACAAGCAGGGATGCCTCCAAGAGTCTTTGGATTCTTTAAAGGCTCATAGATGACTCCATGGCTCTGACTCCTCCTGGGCCACTGTAGAGTGAGACTCCCTAGTTGACCTTCCTTTAACAGAACAGAGGGGCCCCTAATGGCAGGGGAGTAGCTGGTTCCTCCTGGAGGCATGGTGTCTGCTACAGCAAGGGGAAGAGATACTCCTCTTGGGACCAGACTTTCTGTAGATGTTAAACTTTGTCACTCTGATTCCTAAAAAAAATCTTCTTTTTAAGGGCACTAATGTGGCTGCTAGAGAAAATAAACAAAGGCAGAAATGCATTCTTTCCAGAAAGAATTTCTACTCTCTGTACCACTTTAAGTATCTCTTTTCACCAAATGATCCATCTGCCCTATCTAGATTGAGTTAATATAACTGTAGCCATAATTTGCTAATTTCCCTTTATTGAATTTCTGACCATTCCCTTTCCCTGAAAACCTTCAAGCCACATGTTGTTCTTTGGATGTATCAACTTTCCTTTCTTCTACCTTCTATCTACCACTTTTAGTGAAATCTTCAATCCCTAATTAGATTAATTAGTCAAGAATTTCCTTGATGTTAATTTTATAACCACACTGTAACTTTGTTAAAACATTCTTTTACAATATAAATTCCCTTGGGTCCTGCAGTGGCCTGGGGAAGACACTGTAATGAAGAGATTTTGAGTGAGGATAACAACAGAATTTTGCCAGTCAGTCCAAAGACTTAAAGGTGAGAAGCTTCAGGAATTATTTGTGGTATCCCTGTGGTGTTAGGCAGAGCTGCATTCCCATTAGATGGTGGACTACTAGGGCTGGGCAGATGTGACACACCACTTGGTGTTGAAGTCATTTTTGAGTGAAGCTCATCCCTCACATAAATCTCCAACAAACTTTAGATCAAGGCTCCAAGAACTGGTGGTTCAGCATTCGGTATGGCACCATGAGAAAATAATGTACTTTCTGTGAACAGATTACAGAGTTACCTTAATGATACTCAATTTAATTTTTATCAGAGAGTAGTTTATATACTGGAACAATTAGTCACTGTAATTTTTTATAATCCTTCACTTTTGTAGATTATGTCTCAGTTTATAAATCTTGGCACACAGCTCATCTCATTTAATCCTCCTATGACCCTAGGCAGTAGGATTTATTAACCTCACTTGCAGATGTGGAGGCTCAGAACTATGGAGATTAAGTCAGCTTTCCCTCATCAAGTACTTGTCTACAAAACCACACTACCACACGAGTAAGAACCTAGATAGCTGGTGCCAGCCCCAAGGCTGGTTTCAAAAAAGAAAACTTCATGCATAGACTGAGGAGCTCTTTGGGTTTCTTAAGAATTTCCATGGCCATGATGTTCCTACTGTTGGACAGGCAGATTCTCTCCCCCCTAGCCTTAGTTAGAAACTACCAACCCCTTTAGTCTTAGCTATATTGTAGGTGCCTCTCAGAAGCTTTCTCAGTCTCCACTAACACCAGCCTAATCTACACTCCCTGGTAAGACAGACTTCTCTTCTGTGTGATTATACAATTAATGTTTGTATCCCTTGGAAGCCCTGTATATCCACTGAGCCAGGGAAATGTGTTTTTACTTACTGTTCTGTCCCAGAGTCCAGCAGTTTATTTCTAGCCCATAGTAAGTGCTCAATATATACTGGTTGAATGGATGAATGAATAATTAAGTCTTACTTGAATAACTTGACCTATTTGTGAGAAAAGCAATAATTTTATAATCCAGGGCTGGAGATGTCTTTAAAGACTTTTTCCCCTACTAAGCACATTTTCTTATTGTGAAACAGACCGTGAATCCAATTCCCCTGGTACTTATACTATTCCATGGAAATAAATGGAGTTACATAAAATTAGTTAAGTCAAGCAGAGGAGTATTTAAGAAGTTTCTGTTGGAGCACATAAAACTAGTTTCATCCAGAGTGAATTAATGAATCTATCAAAGATGTCAAATAATTTTTTTTTTTCAAGAAGGTTAGCCAGAGAAAGAATCACATACCAGGTGGATCAAATTCATTTCCAAGTATACATTTCAGCTCAAGTGAAGGGTAAATGCATCTCAGCTGGCCCAAAACATAAATGTCAACTTGTGGGGCATTTCTATCACATGCATAAACTTTTCTCATGAGGATGATAAATTATGAACTGACAATCTGATTTTCCCATCGTGTCTTTGACACTAATGCTGGGAAAGAAATGCACATATACATTGTTATTTACAGGAAATCTGTTATAGAGTAGTTTGAGTGGCGAGACTGAATTTCTTATCTTGGTCTATGTTTACGATAATGCTCACAGACCATTCAATGAGATCTGGTTCTATTCCCACTGTACAGACAGCATAAATGAGGCAGAGCACATTGATGAATTAGATGAGCTGGAAAAATGCCTTTTGTGAAATGGTTTCTCCCATTGACCTGTAATAAGCTGTTCTGTGAAAATCTGTCCTCATAAAAAGGTGGATTGGAGTGATGGATTCCTTGTGGAATCACTGAAGAGCTGCAGGAAGCTGCACAGAGACTGCCTAAAACCCCTATTGCTCTAGCACAGGCAGCCCTACAAGAGGGAGAGAACCAGGAGTTTGGAGATTTGGGTTCTGGTTCTGGTTTGCCGCAACTTCTTGCATGAACACTGACAACATTTTGGCCAAAAAAGTACTTCACTACTCTGGGTCTCAGTTTTTACATCTGTTAAACAAGGAGGAGAAGTTCTGGGTGGTTCCAAACATGCACCTGCTGCTGAGTTGCCTCAGAATCACTGGGGAGTCTGAAGTACAATTGCCTGAATCTTATCCAAGACTTCACCAATCAGAACTTTTGGGTGAGGAATCAGAACCTGGGAAGCCACATTGTAACAGCTCCCCAGGTGATTATTGTCAGTTATGAAATACAGATGGAATACTTCCAGTCATGCCGTGTAAGCTTTGGCTCCCATCTGCTACAACCTAATCACAATCTATGTCCCCAGGGCAGCAATAGGAGCTGCTGGAGGTATCACTGGTCTGATACAACATGACTGCTCATCAGGAGGTACTGCCTGGATTTTCTAGGCAACATATGATTTGAAGGAGGCTGAGATATACTATTATTAGTCTCATCAAGGTCCAGAAATGTCACAAAATGGAGATGGGACATTTTTCAGAGAGGACCACCAAAAGCAACTTGTGTCTTAGTAAGGTTGCCTCCTGCAGCAGGCTGGTGGACACCTGGAGGGAAGAGCCAGAGCCGATTGCTTCCATCCAGGCACAGGTGGTGAGCACCAGAACCGGTGCAGTGACCTAACACACAAACTGAGCCAGGAGCTGTTACCCTGCAACCGTGGCCATTTAGAATGAATGATGGTGCTTCAGAGGCACTGTTTGTCTTCTACACACATCTATATTCTTCTTTACTGCTGGGTTTCTTATTTATACATTTAAGAACATTCGTGCCCTCTCAATATACCTAGGTGTGGTACATATCTGTGTGTGGTTTTAAGCAGGTTTTGTGGTGTTCTAGGAAGAAGGATTCAGAACTGCTAGGAATTCTAATGGGAATTCAGAATTAGATACTTTGAAAACTTGTATTACTTCCATTTAAACAACAGATTCGTGGTTAAGACACACTTTTCAGAATCCTGGGTATAATTAGCTTTGTTTCTTCTGACAAGCTTTATATTTAGAACCAAGATAATGCTTTTTAGTTAAGACCTTTAGGCACAGGATTTAAAAAACCAAATGATAATTTTCAGTTTAAAACCTCTGCAGTCACAAAGGAGCAAGGGCTTTATATTGAGGCTAGAGCTTTAGAAAGCCAATTAATGTATGGCTATTTAGCTCATTTTGCCTTTTTTTTCTCTCTGTACCCCTAACTGCTTATTCTAATAAAAAAATAGTTTTATGGGCTTATACTGATCTTCATAGTTTCATCTCAATTGATCCACTCAAAATCCTGTATTAAAAAAATTATTGGGTTGTGGAAATCCCTGAGATGGCTTTAGTCTAATCTTCCTGGCCACCAAGATGCCGGTTCAAGAACCGATGACAATTGATAGTTATGGTTGAGCTTTATTCAAGCGGCAGAACCCCGGCTGTGGTTCCTTGGAGGTGTTCCAGAGGGCAGCCTTTTAGGCAGGATTGTTCCCTCTGTTCAAATGTCCACGAGAGAACCTCCCGCTTTACCCTTTGGATTTGCAGGCATTGATGGAGATGCCATGGTGAGCGCACTGCTCTACCCAGCGCCTTCAAAGATCTATGAGCTGCTTGGAAACACAAAGCCAAGAGCAGGATTCATTTGAAATTTCCTAGTTGAAACATGCAGTGTATTAAAGTTCACCTTGCTGGTCTCCAGCATTCGGATAGCCAGCGCTGTGACCTCGCTGTGTGGAAGGAGGCTTCCAAATGAGCGGCATGGATCCCACATTTCGCTGCAATCAAACAGGACCTTTCCCCTTTGTGGGACGCTGTAATACACAAGAAATAAGCCAGCAGGATACCCGTGTCTGAGTTACTCATCCTTTTCACCAGCTCAAAGACAGCCCATTCTTACCATTTTTGTTCAGCGAGAGAGATTTCACCGCGAGGCAGCTCATTTTTTCCAGGAGAAAGTAAAATCTTACATAAGATAATAAAAAAACAAAGTTTTTGTGCATTTTAATGAGGGATTTCTATTTTTAAAAAAATTAGCTTTTCGCCAGAAGGTACCCAGCAGAGGAGAATGTGGATTTAGAGAATATGGACTTTGGCATCAGATTTCAGTTTTAATCTCTAATCTTTACTACCTAGCTTTTGACTTTCTACATTGCTCATGCTCTGACCTTCAATTTCTTCATTTATATACTAGAGGTAATGATTAACTGTACCCACAGGACTGTTTTGAGAATTGAATAAAGAAGTTTTTATATTCAGGAAGTCATATAAGCCTATGAGTGCCCCCTTCCCCCCAAACAAAGGCCCAGATTATCTCAGAAACAGGTGTGTGTGTGTGTGTGTGTGTGTGTGTGTGTGTGTGTGTCTATTAGGTGTGTGTGTATTAGCATAAGTATGGGCTGGACAGTTGAAGACCTGGCTTCAGGCTGTCTCCACCTCTTTCTGGTCAGATGCTTCCATCAGGATTCTTTCTATGAGCCTCAGTTTCCTCATCATTAAAATGGCCCTAATACCACTTACCCTGTGTAGATGCCATGACAGTTGAGTTGACATATGTGAAGCACCAGGAACATGGCAGATGCTTCTTTCCCTTTGCTTTTTATGCCTTTGAATAGAGAGAGAAAGGGAGAGAGGGGGATTAAATGTAGTATTTTTCATGCTTGCAAAATCTTCCTTGATCATACCAGTGATGATTACATTGAATATCTATTGATTACTTGGTCTGAATATTTCAAAGCACTTCTGTATGACCTCATGTGATCCTCACTCCCACCCCTTTTTGAGAAATACTGTTATTAATCACCCATTTTGTAGATGTAATGCCCATTTTATAGATAGCTAGGCTTAGAGAGCAGGTTATTCTCCTGAGATCAAACATGGGTCTCCTAAGTCCTAAGGCTAAGGTGTTCAGTTGTTTGCCCTTCTACCTCCCTAAACAAGGTCATTCATTCTTTAATCATGAGTGCCCTTGGTTTTTGTTTCTGGTTTGACCAACCTTTGGATTTAGATCAGGAGAAGTGCTACTTTATAAGAAACAGACAGGCTTAACCTAAGTTGTCTTTTGACTTGCACTGGTCAAGAAGGTATCATTTTTCAGTCTGAGTATTTGATTGTTGCTTTTGTAAGTACATAATTGGGATGCACTGAGGAAAAAAGACAGGATTACACTTTCTCATTTGCTTTGCAACAAAGCTATATGGTTTGAAGAAGCCTTGCCCTTAAATGATTAGACAGCTTGTGTGACTAATAAGAATATTGTCCCTAAAGGAAAGTGGAACATCTTACGAATACAAGAGCACTCAGTTAGAATTTTAAATTAGAACTTAATTATGTGGTTTTGGTTTCTTTCGTTCTTTTCTTTTCTTTTTTTTTTGGAAGAAAAGGAGACAGCTTTTAATCTTTTAGGTGGCCTCATTTTGGTGAAAAGGCAATTTTAGGAAGTGTTTAAATTTAAGAAGCTGCTCTTCATCGTGCTTAATTTTGGCCCTGGTCCAACCCTTCAAGTACTAGAAGCAGATACGTTTGCTTTTACCTGGCTTTTTAAATAACGACATTTTATAATGCAAAAGAGGGATGAGCTGTTGATATGGGTTATTGCACTCAGTAAAATGAAATTGTCAGTATGGTCAGAGATGCACGGCATGTAATCAGGCATGCAGAGAGTTAGCCCATTCAGCCTCTGAAACAAAGGATTTGCCTTTGAGACCTTGACTGTACAAAAGCAACTGTGCTCTTTATTTAGGACATAAACAGGAATAGAAATAGTTGTCTCAGTGTGGAACCAAGTGTACCCTTTTCCCCCAAACACTCTCCTTTATAGAGAAGAACAACATGGACTGTAAGGATGAATGAGGCCATCTGTGAATCTATTCGTTTGGGGTACAAATCTTCTGAATGATGATCCAAGTCTCAGCAAATTTCAACAATTTAGTCTCAAGAGGACACAGATAGTCATTTGTTTAACTTGGACTAATTCTCTCCTTTTGATGAGTCTCTGCTCCCGTGATATGGACTCCTTGTTGGCCCTGTTCTGTCATGTGACCTTAGATGCTTTCTGATAAGGACACTAGTAAAAGCTATTAGTTGGGTTCTGTGATGTGGTGGGTATGGTTGCAGGTACTTTATATTTTACCTGATATTCTCAACATTATGAGGGTAGGTCTTCTTTCTCCATTCTGTAGATGATTGAAGAGATAAAGTGATCTTTAGACCCCATGTCTGTTCCGTGGTAGAAGCAGGACTTACCTACCTGTCCTCTCAGTCTCACGGTGTGCTCATCAGGGGTTACTCTTAATCATATGGGTGTATTCACTCATTAAGGAAGAGGTGGGGCCTGGCTCACTCTGCCAGTGTTCCTTGCAGTCCAAGCCATTGTTAATCTGTAGTTGTGCTTTTTTTAAAGCCTGCCACCCCAATATATGTTGGTTAGGATAAATTTTCCCAGGATCCTAGAAATTCAGAGTTTGAAAAATGCTGGGGTTACCCAGGATGCAATTAATTCCCTAAATGTACTTATGAGACCCTGAGGGCCAGGGAGGCAAAGAAACATATACCACAACTACCAACAAAAACCTGTCCAGACTCACTCAGAGGATTAATAGCAGAACTGAAATTAATGCTCCGTCCTTTCTGCTGTGTTTGAATCATTCTGCCTCCATGGACCTAGTGATATATTTACATCTTTACTTGTTTCTAAGGACACATTACAGAATTTCTCAGATAGGGAAAGAGAAATTACATTTTTCAGAGGCTGTTTTCTCTTTAAAAACTGCATAGGGATTTAAAAAAAAAATCCTTGTTGAGAAAATAATTATAGATGGAAACACAAATAACTGGAATGCTATTTAGAGACATCTGAAACCGTAGTAGGAGGCTAAGAGTATTAGAATAAACAATTCACTGAATACAGGAGCTGGAAATGGTATTAAAAATCATACTGTCCCATGTTTTCCAAAGAATGACAAATGTAATGCTCAGGTAATAGGATGATGAGCAGGTACATGTGATGGTTTTTGGTGTCATGAACAAATTTTTAATATTTATTTTATGATGTTACATATATATATATGTGTTTCTGTATATCTATGTATCTACCATGTATATGTATATGTTTTTTGAGCTCTTACTGCGTGCCAGGTAACATCCCGAGAAAATGAGAGGACAGAAGATACAAAGGTCCCTACCTTCATGAAGCTGGTGCTGGTGCATGAGGCTTGTTCCTACAGTGCGAGGACTGTTTGAAGTTTGAAATCTTTCAGCTCCAGACTGTACTGGCCATTCTTACTGTTGCCTTTAACTATAAAAGCCAGCTTCTCTTTGTAGGGGTGGGTGGGTACAGCCCTTGGCTGGGAAGAGAAAAAAAGACTTGCAGCCTAGCGCAGGTTCTCTCTCAATAGATGAGCCTCATTAGCCATTCTAAGCTTCATAGATAATGCAGTCAGGGATGGCATTATTTGGTCTAGTGAAGAATTGCCCAGGAGATTGTGTTGACATCTAAGATTTATTTTAATCCTTTTTTTGCAGATTGTATAATGAGCATTGTAACAAAGTATGCCAAAGAATCATTACATATCTTATAAAATCTTAATAATACAAAAATTAGAAATGTTTTTCATGCATGTGTTCAATTTGTTCAGAATTCACGGATTTCACTCTGCTCATCAGCATACTGTGCCCTGTGAGGGGACCCTGACTTGAAGAGATCATGATTTCTGAATTGCTATGCATATCTTTGTTATGAATATTGTTTATGTTTGTAGGCTGTTACTGTCAAATTTTGCAGTTTGGGTGGGGAAGATATAGAATGTATATATACCTATGCACAAAGGTTCTTTTTTTCTTATTAAATGATTATTGATTGCCTACTTTAAGCAGAGTATAAAGAAGGCTAAAAAATAATGCTTTAGAAGTGAGGAAACATTTTTAGTGTGAAGCAGATGTATTATGGGGATCTATCTAGAAAAGTAAATGATTCCCAGAAGGTCATGGAGCCAGGAATGTGCCCACAGCATGAATATTGGACCTAGGATTAGATATGTGCCTTGTTCTTTTGATTGCTCTGTGATTCTGGGTGCTATAGACTGACTATGCCCCCTCAAAATTCACATGTTGAAACTGAATCCCCAAAGTGATAGTATGTGAAGGAGAGGCCTTTTGGAGGTGATTACAACAGACCAGAGCTTTTACAACAGACCCCAGAGAGTTCCCACAACTTTTTCTGCCATGTGAAGATAAAGTAAAGAGATCTGTGTACCAGGAAGCAGGGCCTCACCAGATGCTGAATCTGCTGCCACCTTGATCTTGAACTTCCCAGCCTCCAGAACTGTGAGAGATAAATGTCTTCTGTTCACAAGCCACTCAGTCAATGATTTGTTGTTACAGCAGCCTGAGTGGACTAAGACAGTGGACAAGGTGTTCGGTTGGAGGGTCATTAGTATAAAATGGGTATCAGTGCCATGAGAGTGGATGGTATCACCAAGGGAATGAGTAGCCATAGAGAAGAGGCTAAAGGACAGCATGTGGCAGCCCTGCGAGTTCATGGGCAGAACCACTGCTATGGCTACACTGCCACGTACTCTCTAGCACCCCCCATCATGGTGCTCATTGGTGTAGACTTATTCCCAAGGAGAAACACCAGTATCAGTTTTAAAGAATCCCGTTTCTTCTGGGCTGGGTAGTTATAGCAAGACCTATGTTAATCAGTGTGAGAAGATTCATATTTATAATGCATTCCTCCATAAAGATTTGAGTCATTACTGATAAAGATAAACTACATTTCAATGAACTCTTAGAGATGTTCTAATTTTGATAAATGATTTGAAATTCTAGTGACCCCGATACCCTAGTATGCTATCAATTATCTCAAAAGGTGCCCCCCATTTCTTAGTAAAATTTTTAATTTTATATTCCTTTAATTTTTTAAGGCGACTCAGTGCTCTGAAATCAGCGCTGGAAGAATTCAAACAAAAATGACAGGATCTTAGAACTGTACGTAATGGGGATCACTGTGACAGAGACTTTCCAAACATACATTATGAAGACATTTTCAGGCACTCTTGACCTTGTCTCCTAGAAAATATGCTCTTTATTGTTTACTGACTGCTGCATTTTGAATTATCACCTGTGAGGTTTCTGAGTCTCTTTCTTACTTTGAACCTGATCAACATTTCCATTTCTTAAAAGTAAAGATTTCACAAAAGGACGGGAAGTAGAGGGTGAATGACCAAAAGCAGAGTGATAGAACCCTACTGCAGAACACCGGATGTAATGTGGAAAATGAGCTGCTGCATCTAGACTGGAAACTGTATGTTTTTATTTCTCTCTATTTATCCATACAGAGAGTGGATGGAGTATTGGTGGTGGTGGTGGTGGTACGGGGGGGTGACAGGGGGTGGTCGCTAAGATTCAGGGTCTGGAACTATACTACTGGAGTTCAAATCTTGCCTTTTCAATAGTCATGTGATCTTGGGCAAAATTTTAATCTTCTCTGTGCTTTTGATTTCTTATCTCTGCAGTAGGGATAATATTTGTTTCTATATCATAGGGTTGTTGAAATAATTAAATTAGTTAATATTTATTAAACACTAATAATGCCTAGGTAAACACTACATAAATGTTAACTATTCTGTGTATCATCTATCTCTAATGCTGCATACTCTGAAAGTGCTGTCATCAAGAAGCGTTTGTTTTTATTTTGCATGAGAAAACCTGTTCTAGACTGTGTGCCCCCATCCTTTCAAAATTCCAGAAAATTGAGTATGTCCTTCAACTCCAGCTTTTGCGAAGTTTTTCCTACTTCCTGGATTTCTCAGGCCATAGTCATACATCTACATGAGTTTAATTCAAAACCGTCCTTTATCACAGCCCTTTTGATTCCTTTATATCCCCAACTTCTGAGGCTTTTGTGCTATTCACCACACTGTCATTCCCTGTGGGGGCTTCCATGTCCTCCAGGTACAATGGAAAACATAATTTAATAGCTCACGGTGGCGTAACAGATCATATTTTTCCTCCTGCCTGAAACAACAGCAGAACATACATGGATACAATATATCAAGCAATGTTTTGTGGGACACTGGACATCAGGCAATGAAATTCAGTGGTCGTTGAGAAACAAGAAACAATGTGAGTCCTATGGTTGCTCCACCTACTGTCAGAAGACAGTTTTCAGTCTACAGTGTAGGCAAGAGGGATCCAGGTAGTGCCTGGTATATGTCTTGAGTTGAAGAGATGGGTCTAAGAGTCTGGGAAAACCAAATTAGCTGGAGCTTATAGGACAAAGTTCTGGAGAGGGCTGCACAGAATGAGAGCACCAGAGAATTACAGGTGGTTCTCCTCTAGCATTCAGCTGAATACTGACATGTACATGCATGTGAGGAAGCTACCAGAACTAGGAAAAGAACCTCCTGAAAGGGTTGCTTAGCAGTCAGACAAGGCTAAGACCAGTGCCTGTTTCCATCAGCCACACTAGAAAACCTCAAGCAATTAGTACTGGGTAGTTGGGGAGTTTTTGCCTCAGCGGTGGGAAAAATTTGTCCTAAGACCAAAATCTTAAATGCAAGACCCCAAAAGATCAAGTTACTTCCAAATAACTTAACTGTATCTTGGAACAAAGCTCCAGAATATTTATAATAATGCAAAATTACCTAGCTCCAACAAAGTAGTCTTCACTCTGCTTGGCAGCCAATCGAAATTACCAAGCATGAAAGAAGCAGGAATATCAATCAATCAAAATCAACCTCATTATGACACAGATTGTTAGAACAAGCAGATAAAGACACAAAGAATTACGGTGTATGAATCCCATGTATTCAAGACATGAATACATGGAACTATAAGAAAGATCAAAATAAAACCTTTACAGTTGAAAACTATAATATCTGAGATGAAGAATGTACCGAATGGTATTAATGGCAGATTAGACATTGTTAAGGAAAGATCACTGAACAACAATAGAAGCTCTCCAGAATGAAAAAGAACAAAAGAACATCAATGAGCTATGGGGCGACTTCCAGTGGCCTGTTACATGTAATTGGAGTCTCTGAAGGAGTGAGAGGAAAGAAAGCACACTTGAAGTAATAATAATTGAAAAATCTCCAAATTTGGTAAAAATTGTAACCCCACATCTAAGAAGCTCAGTGAATCCCAAGCATAAGAAACATGAAAGAAAGCTACAAGAAGGCACATAACAATCATTTTGCTCAACATCAATGACAAAGAGAAGAATCTTAAAAGTAGCCAGAGGAGAAAAAGACACATAATATACATAGGAGCAAAGATAAGGATGACAGAGATTCTCATAAGAAACAGTGTAAGCCAGAAGATAGCACATCTTTGAAGTACTGAAATTGAAAAAAAAAACTGTCAATCTAGATTTGAGACTCAGCAAAAGTATCTTTAAAAACAAAGTTAAAGAATGTTTTGTTCCTATATAAGTGGTTGAAAAACCTTTATCATCAGCAGATCTTCTAAGAAATGTTGAAAGAAATCCTTAGAGAATTTAAAAAAGAAAAATTTCACCAGATGGAAATAGGGATCTATGCAAAGAAATGGAAAGCACCAAAACCAGTAACTTCACAGGAAAAAATATGACAGAAGTTTCTTTCTTATTAGTTAAAACTCTTTAAAGATAATTAATGCTTTAAACAAGTAATAATAATAGTGTAATGTCAGTTGTACAACATATGAAAGCGAAATATGTGACAATAGTCACACAAGGGTCAGAAGGGAGAGATGGATGCTATTGTGAGGTTCTTACCCAAGATTGGGAGTGGTATACTATCACCTGAAGGTAGATTGTGATGGTTTAAATACATACTATAAACTGCTAATTTAAAGGAAAGAGTGATAGCTGACAAACCAACAAGGGAGATAAAATAGACTTATAAAGAACAGTGTCCTGTGTAATGTGTGCTTTGCTTTAAATAAATATCTTAGGATTGTATATTAGACTTCTGGAAATGCATTCCTTTAAGAACAGAAGAGTTAATTTTGAAGAGAGAATAGAAAAACACTTGGAAAAGCTCGATCTTACATGGATCTCAGGGGGTGTCAATCATCTCTGTACTGTAAATAACTTGAAAACAAGCTTCTCTCAAGATTACTGTAGGAATTAGTTGGAATTTCAACAGGAAGTGTAAGACTTGAATTAGGAAACAGCTCACTTCCTTCGCTGCATATGACAGATTGCAAACGTAAGTGTTAGGGTATCATTGCTACATTGCCAATATTCAGCACTTACAAGAAGGCCTACATAGCTTGCATGAAATTGGCTTTACAGAAGGTTAAATCTAAGGCAGACTCAGTCTTAAGAACTAGCGTGTGCCCACTAAAATGAATGCAAATTTTATAAAAATGGTACAATCCTAAAAACAGAAAGTGGATACTACCTACCTACACGTTTCAACTAATTCTTGGAAGAAAAAACACAGATGGGAGAATATGACATGGAAGAGATCAGCCTAGAGCATCAACAGTGAGATTGCTGTGGCTGGAGAAGTTGACCTGCCTGTCGGAGAATCGCGAGCAGCAGACACAAATGAGGAGGATAGACATCAGAGGTGTTAATTATAGGTCTGTATATGTGATGATTCACAGTCCTCTTTCCTATAAATGTTTGAAAAATATCTGATTCCACAATCAGACAACGAGTGAAGTACAGAAGTTTTTGTTTCTGTTGTTGTTTTTCCTGTAAAAACTAGGAGGTAGTGTTTTAAGAAAATAATGTAAGTATTGTGAATAGCAGTTACCTAGGGAAAATCCCTCCACATTTTAGCATTTGAAGGAGGGTACCTCCAGTATAATGGTGAGCTCAGGCCCATTTATGCTGCATTAAAGCTTCCAGCAAATAAACTCCACCCAAGCCTCAATAAGCGTCTCTATTCCTAAGTTTTTAAATGCGAAAAGATAGTGAAAGATCATCAGGCATTTGAGGAAGTAATCCACACAAACAGAAAAACTTATCAAAAAGGAAATGAGGTAATTTAGGAACAAAGAAGAATGCGAAAATGTCTAATCAATATAAAAATGCAAGGGAGTTTTATACCTGTAAAAGAACATGAGGATGTTATTAAAAAGGAGTCTTCAGAAAACAAGAAACAATTCCTGGACACTTAAGATATTTTTTTTTGTGAAAACTGAGAGAAACAATAGAAAGGTTAGAGGAAAATGTTCAAAAACAAACAAAAATCTGAAAGTGTAGAACAAAAACACGAGGAGTAATAAAATATGAGAAAACAAGTGAGGCATAAGTTGCAGATCACTTGGAGAATTCCAGAAGAGAATGACAAAAAAGGGAAGGGGAGAAATGATCACGGTGCTTGCAAGGCAAATGTTTGAGGAATGGGAACTTGACTGTTTAGGAACAGTGTGAACTTGGGCAAGTTGCTTGTTCTATCTACATTTTGCAAATTATTTTGCATGTATTATAACTGCCCTTTTCAATTCAAAGATTGTTATAAGATGGGACACAGTGTATTATGAAATAGTATCATTACTATAGTAGTTAGTTTTCCTTTTCAAAACTGTAAGCCACTGATGAAAATTCTTGTTTACTCATCACGTATGTAAGCTGATGGTCCTCAGTCCTATTAAGGAAATGTGCTGTGTTACTTTATAATTTAAAAAATGCCAGTGGCGAAAGGAACTTTGGAAAGTTCATAGGATAGGCTATTCATGACACATATAACTATGATTTACGGTTGAAATTCCCCTCTTTGCTTGTCAATTATTCGCTTCTGCTACTTTTCTTCTGGAACATTTAGGAACTAATGGAATTTGCTATATTACAGACTACTAAACTGTAGGTAGCTTTGACTAGTGTACAGTATATTTCATCTGTGTTGAAAAATTCATAAATGAATTCATGTGGATCATTTATAGTGCCAATTGTGACATTTTATTCTTTTCAACTTTAAATAGAAGCTGGTTGAGGGCAAAATAAAAAAAATAGCATAGAAATAGCTTTTCTCAAAAGCATCTATTTTGGGGAGCTAGGAGGGACTTGGAGATCATGTCATGTAATTCAATATCCTCAAGTTAGAGATTAAGGTATTAATTAAGGTCCAGACTGATGACATTTCTTCCTTAATGGCAAAGCTAAGATCGGAGCCAGCTCTCTGGACATCTGCAGAAATGTTCTTTCTGATGATTTTTCTCTTAATTGTTGTGCATCCTTTGTAAAAGGAAAAAATATAAGTAAATTCATAACAAAAAATAGGTATTTCAAGAGAAATACCATCTCAGGGGGTGAACTAATGTTTACAAAAGGTGTCAAGTACAGAGTAAAAGCCATTAACGAAACTGAAATGAATTCTGTGATTTAAATCAGGTAAATGAGGACTCATGTTCTTACATGGTATCATGAAGGCATTCTATTTTTTAATCTTGTTGTAATATCACCAAAGGGTATGTTATTTTCCATCTTTATTTATACTTTTCTTAGTAATCCTTTTACAAGAAAAAATATCTTGCTAAAATTGAAGTGAATACATTTAATGCAGCACAATCAGCTTCTAGATCTACTTAACGGGAGCCCCATCATGCATTTAGTACATTGAATGAATGGCACAAGTGGGAAATGTGTTATAATGAGGACCGGGTGAATTTTGTGAGACTAAAACTTCACTTTCCCAAAATGTTTTTAAGCAACTGATTTTGTAGTCAAGTATAGCTCCATTTGCATACTTCTTTATTTGCATTTGACCTAGACACCTGCATTACTTTTTGGAGAATTCTACTTTTATGGTGCTTTAGAACACTTCACTGCCACCCCACTATGACAAAATGCATTTTGCTTGCTGTGGCTCTTTGAGGGGTGCACAGCATGATTATTTTTAACCTTTCAGTTGTTTCATTTAAGTTAGAATGAGTTGTTTACTTATATTACAAGAGGGTTTTGCTTTTGATACGTTTACTTTCTCATCTAACTTTTAAAAACTATGTGCGATTTTAGAGATGTGAAAATAGAATGCAAATGATGCCTATTGATATCATAAATGTTTGTGTTAACACGAAGGGCTCTCCACTTTTGCCATACTAATATCAGATCACAGTTTTCTGTCTTCACTGATCTAGAAGAAATAAAGGTCCAGAACCCATATGTCCCAAATTATACCAGTCAGGTCCCCGCTTCACTTTGCTGCAGAACAATGCATCACGTTAAATGCCTCTATTGTTGCACTTTTGTTTAACAGTTTTTTTGGGGGGGAGTTACATTTGATTCTTTCCCATTTCCTCATATCTAATCAATCACAAAGTTTGGTTGAGTCTTTCTCCTTCAGATATATTGGCACTGCTGCTTCTCTGCTCCCATAGCCATTGCCTTAATTCAGGCTGCCCCCAACTCTTAGCTGAACCATTTCTACATTCTTGCTATTGTACTTCCTGCATCCAATTTTTCTCCTATCCAATGGCAGCAACTTTTCCAAATTAAAATTTAAACATCACACTACCTTGTTCAAAATGCGAAGACAAAATATCCCAATTGCCTTTGGGGTAAAACTTAAACCGTTTGCCTGCCATAGGTCACATCTGCAAACTCTGGCTCCTGGTCGCCTCTTCAGTTTTCTACTTCCCACTGCCTATCCCTCCTGTGTTAGTCTTTAGTCATATACAATTCCTTCTTACTGCACTGGGCTTTCACAGGCTTCTGAACTTCTATGTGTAGTATGCCTAGAACTCCCATTTCCTGACTGCATGGCTGGTGGTGTATGTCAAGAAGATTAATGGGCTTCAGAGTGTAAGTGGCAATATGGGGTGTATATTCAGTCCTCCTAGTTATTACTGTGGCTCCTTAGCCAAATGACTTAGTTTTCTCAAGCCTCAGTTTTCTCATCTGTATAATGGTGAAAGTAATATTGTCTGCCTCACTGAATTGTTGTGAGGTTTATGTATGTAAAGAGTGAAAAAACAGTGTGTGGCGCATGGTGCTCAATGAATACTAGCTATTATCAATGCTAATCATTAGGAAGAATTATGTCATTATCACCAAGGGAAATCAAAGCTCTTAAAGGCGTCGTGTTGCATCTCATATAAACTGCCTACAGCTGTACTTGATAGCTGTGGTAAAAAGAAAAAGAAAGCTTTGCCTCTTCTCTACTGAGCCTTAAATAACCATCTAATTTGTAAGTCAAATCTGTGTGATTATACAGAACATAATTCATCTTCTATGGATGTCCATGGATAGGGCTGAGAAGTTATAGTCGCCAAAAAGATATTGACTGCTAGATATTACATATTCGATTAGTAAGTCATAAACGTCTAAGACTCACCATCTCAGACTGTCTTCTGCAGGAGAAGACAGAGTCATTGGCGATTTCCTGGTTCTGGAAGTTAAGCTGGGTTTCACAACAGCATCTCCTGAGAGGCAGAAGGGACGACTGTAGCTTTAGTCTGGAAAAGTCCTTTTGGTTCCACGCCCTGCCTTCTTCACCCTGGCTAGCTTTTTCTGTTATTCCTACTTGACCTGCGGGTTCAGACCCTAGAGCCTGCCTGGAGGGCGGTGGAGGCAGCCGAAAGCAGACGCCCTGCTTTTACAGGTTCTTTAAGCCCTTCCGGCAGGTCCTGCCCAAAGAGCTCTGCTGCTTCCTCCCCCTCATTCTCTCTCCTTCTGCAATCTGACTGTCAGCTCCTGTTTTCCCTTTCTTTGTGGTCAGAGCAGCCTCTGCTATTGAAATCGCCCTTTTACCCGCACTCCCAGAACAGCCATCAGCACAGCCACCTCGCTAGGCCAGGGAGCAGGAGGTCTCCGCTCCACTATTGGTTGAAATAAGTAATTACAACAGTTTCTGAAAGCAGACAGCCAAAATGTTAGTTGAACAGAGGGCTACACTGGACCATGCCAAGGTCTCTTTCTTCCCTAAGATTTTATGAGTCCAGGTTTAGATGGATTGTATTGTAACATCTCCCATTGACAGAAACAACAAAAAAGTTGAAATCAAAATAAAGGGCGCGCATGCCTACTGTTGTCTGTAGCAGGGAGCAGGCTGTCCGCCACGGTGACAGGCAGGAAGTGAGACTTTAGTCCTTCAGCATGGCATCCAGGATTTTCCAGAAGGCAGTGCAGCGCCCCTGGTCCCCAGGCTCTGCATTCCCCTCTCCCCAGGGCTGGCGGCTTCCTTGGAGCCCTGCCTCCAAGAATGATCATGATCTCAGGAAGGGAGTGGGATTAAGAAGTAATCACCATGTGCCCTAGGGCAGCTCCTGGGGCTCCTGGGGTCCCAGTGAGATGCCCAGAGTGGCCACAAAAGAATAGGGTGTGCAGGGAGCGAAGAGGACTGAGCTTGGGCATGGAAGCTTTCCTCAGAGCTCTACTTACCGCTCGTCCATCTGACAAATGTTTAGCAAGCCTCCCCGTGTGCCAGGAATGTGCTGAACGCAGGTGGTGCTGGAGGTGACAGACCTGGTCTCCACCCTTCTGGACAGGAGCTGGGAGTGCAGGCGGAGGGTGAGGGTGGGGCAAACAGCACGGGAATTTCAGTAAGTGATAATTCTATGAAGATATTAATAAAAAGAGTGACTTGAAGGGCTGCCTGAGATAAGGTGTGGCACTGGGGCAGGGCAGTGGCTCTTTTAGAAAGATCGGGGAGAGAATTTTCCGTGTAGATGGTCTGAACCCTGGAGAGAACTAAGCCAGGGTGAAGACTTGATGTCTTCAGCGATGGGGAAAGGTGAGAGTGGGCCTAAAGGGCAGGCAGGCCCCAGGTCACAGGGGCCTTGTAGATTACCATACGGAATTTGGATGGTATTTTAACATATTGGGTTTCAGGAGAAATTTTATATGGACAAAGGGACTGTAGTAGAATGGGTCCAATCAGGAGATAGAAACGCCACAATCATTTGAACAGGGGGAGTTTAATATGAAGAATTGTTTACTCTGAGAAAAGAGTAGCTGTAAGATCACAGAACTGAGGCTGGGCCAGGCTCTGCTGGGTGTTCTCACCCGCCCACCTGGCCCTCTAGCCGCCCCATAAAGTGCAGGAAGCCTCTTCTTGCATGTCTCCCCAGCACCGTTTACTGAGCAAGGTGAACACCGTGCTCACTGTAAAGAAGAAACATTTCAAGGAACTCCATTGTTTATCTAAAAGCATGTAGTGAAGGTTGTTTTAGAGCTGAGAGGCAGTAAATTGACAACTAACACAGGGGTCCAGTGGCTGCAAGTACAGTAAAATGAAAGCCCTACTCAGTGGTATCCGGTTCACTTGCTAATGGTCCTTGAGACTGTTCTGGGCTCTCAATTCTGAATTTTGCGATAACTCTATGAAGATAATTCTGTGAAAATGCAGTGCCCTCTGAACTTGTATCTTGCTGCCTTCCCTGGATTTCTATGTAGGTCTGCAGCTCTGAGTGCCTATTTTCTTCCCGGTCCTCTAATCTTGGGATGAGAGGCCTGTTCTGCTGTTTACACTTTCCTCTCCTGGAGCCTCCCCTGAACTCCAGCTCAGCATCTGACCTCTCACCCTCCCTGAAGGACTTCCTGCCTGCCAGCCTGGTTCCTGAGAACCACAGTCCTGGCTTCTCCTGCACATTGCATCACCCCTCACCCCCAGCAGTGCCTGCCCCAGTGCAGAGGAAGCTGCCATGTTTCAGAGGAAAAGCCAGGCCTAGGGCATTAGCTCTGGTTGCTCCCTTACAAGGTTATTGTGAGGAATCAATGGAAAAACAACTTAAAATTCAAAACATAACATAGCACAATGCCTGGCACACAGCGATAGCCCAAACCGTATTAGTTTCATTCTGTCACAAGAAATCAGCTCCTGAGACTGCTCTGAGCCTCTCCCGACTGGTCCCATCCTTTACTAATTACCCAAATTGGGCCTGTATTTCCAAAAATAACAACAATAATAAAAACAACAATGGTTGTTATTTATCAAGCCCTTACTATTTTCTAAGGGTTTATAAGCACTAACTCATTACAGCATTAAAACAGCTTTTTAGGGAAATGCATCAATACCTTTGAATAAGTGAGGAAATTAAAGCTCAGAGAAATTATGTTACTCATCCAAGGACACCCAGCTACTAACGAGGAAAGCGGGGACTGGCCATATGTCACCGATTCTGCTGTTTATGTTCTTATTCAGAGGTTCCTTCTAAGATATAATATCAAGAGCCGATTAGCAACCCTGTCTCTGAGGAAGGGCTCAGATCTCACTTGGAGATCTTCTGTGAAAGCCCTTAAACCCTGGTATTTCAAAATATTCTTTGGGGATAATGATACTTACCACTGTTAATACACTATCACAAAGACTGGTTAGGAGATGCTGGTAAAGCACTTTTTAGAGGAGTGATTTAGGCATAATCATAAGTCTTACCTCTCACTGACCTCTAGCATCCTTTTTATTTAGTATTGACCTGATATTATTGACCATTAATCAGACTGCCTGAGGCTTTACCATTTTAAATATATTTCTGAAAATTGGTGGAACATGTTATTTTTGTCATAATACATCCACTCTTTCAACTGTCATTTTAACTGAGAATTCGAAAGGGTAAATTAATTCAACTTTCAATAAAAGTTTTTTCATATTTTTATTATAGCCATTAATACCTGGTATGATGTATTGTCTATGTGTCATCCTAGGTTTCTCCATTTGAACACTTTAGAGCAAGTCTGATAATTTTTGAGTTTATTCCTGAATGAAATGGCTCCAGTAAGTGCTAAATATGATATCTAACATCTACATGGGCTAATTTTTTTAGTTGAAAGTAAGAGATTATATAAAAGAGTTTAGTGTACTCTGGGTGGTCTCTGTTGAGATTTGGTTTTGGGGAAGACATTGAGTTGATGAATATCACATGTTCAGTGTTGGGGTCAATAATTCACCTTTTAATTTGTTTATTCATCATGCATTATTATTATTATTTTTTGGTTTCTGTTTTTTTTTAAATTTTGGTATCATTAATATACAGTTATGTGAGCAACATTGTGATTACTAAATCCCCCCATTATCAAGTCCCCACCACATACCCCATTACAGTCACTGTCCATCAGCGTACTAAGATGCTATAGAATCACTACTTGTCTTCTCTGTGTTGTACAGCCTTCCCTGTGCCCCCCCCCAATTATGTTTGCTAATCGTAATGCCCCTTATTCCCCTTCTCCCTCCCTTCCCACCCACCCTCCCCAGTCCGTTTCTCTTTGGTAACTGTTAGTCCATTCTTGGGTTCTGTGAGTCTGCTGCTGTTTTGTTCCTTCAGTTTTTGCTTTGTTCTTATACTCCACAGATGAGTGAAATCATTGGTACTTGTCTTTCTCCCCTGCCTTATTTCACTGAGCATAATACCCTCTAGCTCCATTCATGTTGTTGCAAATGGTAGCATTTGTTTTCTTCTTATGACTGAATAATATTCCATTGTGTATATGTACCACATCTTCTTTATCCATTCATCTATTGACGGACATTTAGGTTGTTTACATTTCTTAGCTATTATAAATAGTGCTGCGATAAACATAGGGGTGCACATGTCTTTTTGAAACTGGGCTTCTGCATTCTTAGGGTAAATTCCTAGGAGTGGAATTCCTGGGTCAAATGGTATTTCTATTTTGAGTTTTTTGAGGAACCTCCATACTGCTTTCCACAATGGTTGAGCTAATTTACATTCCCATCAGTAGTGTAGGAGGGTTCCCCTTTTCCCACATCCTTGCCAACATTTGTTGTTGTTTGTCTTTTAGATATTGGCCATTCTAACTGGTGTGAGGTAATATCTCATTGTGGTTTTAATTTGTATTTCCCTGATAATTAGTGATTTGGAGCATCCTTTCATGTGCCTGTTGGTCATCTGAATTTCTTCTTTGGAGAAGTGTCCATTCAGATCCACTGCCTATTTTTTATATGGAATGTTTGCTTTTTGTTTGCTGATATATGTGAACTCTTTATATGTCTTGGATGTCAACCTCTTATCGGATCTGTCATTTATGAATATATTCTCCCATGCTGTAGGATGTATTTTTGTTCTACTGATGGTGTCCTTTGCTGTACAGAAGCTTTTTAGTTTGATAAAATCCCATTTGTTCATTTTGCTTTTGTTTCCCTTGCCTGGGGAGATATGTTCATGAAGAAGTTGCTCATGATATTCAAGAGAGTTTTGCCTATGTTTTCTTCTAAGAGTTTTATGGCTTCATGACTTACATTCACGTCTTTGGTCCATTTTGATTTTACTTTTGTGTATGGAGTTAGACAGTAGCATCATGTATTTGTAAGTACCTATTACATACCAAGAACTGTGCTATATATAATGAATGGATGAAGTGTTGAGTAAAACAGATTTAGTCCCTCCAGGACCTTATACTTCAATGGAAAGGAAAGGCCAAGGTAAGAGCTGCCCTGCCCACCCTCCCCTGCTCAGCTTTGACCAGGATGTGAGGCCATTCACACATCTCCTTTGGGTAGCTGCCTCTGGCCCATATCTCCCCAGAGAAGCTCTAGAGCCCAGAGACTTTCCACTTACTGGGTTAAGATTTATAAGTGGGGTGAGGGAATGAATGCATTCTGACTTTGCAGTGGGATGGGCCCTGGGAGAGCATTTCCATGTGGCATGAACCCCTCTGTCTCCACTTGTCCTGCAGCACAGTGCTGGCCATGTGTTCAGCAGGATCAGCTGATCACTTCCTGCAGAGTCCTGGTCCCCCTGCTCCAGCTCAGCCTCTCTGACACCCTGTTTCTCTTTGTTCTGTTGCTGGCACCTATTTCTTTAGATGTGTAAATATGGCTGATGAAGTTATAGTTAGTCATAATTCCAAGGAACCTGGAGAATTTCTGTGTCTTCCTCTTATGGTTTCATATCACTATTGAAAAATGAAGTCCAACTTTCTTGAAGCTAATAGGATAGTTTAAAAAAATTATATCTGTATTACTAGGTAAAAAGATCAACCCATGACAAATGGCTCTCATACTCATACAGGAATGCCAAAGATGTATGTGAAAAATTTCCCCTCCTTAGCTTTTAAAAAATAGCATACATCTGATGACCCATCCTCAGAGTTACAAATTCTTAAGAAGTTCTAAGACTACTTTTTACAAAAAAAGGGAAGTCAAAATTGGGTAGGGGAAGAGAGAGCTGATGAAACTGGAGAAGTCTTGGCTCCCTAGTTCCCAAATGGGTCCAAGAAGTTGGGAATTTCTTGGCTTCTCTTTATGTTGCTATGCAAGAACATGCAGATTTGAACAGAGCTGATAAGTTGTGTATCTCCTTCAATTCACAAAAGCTTAGATTGGCCTAACTGATACCACCATGTCTTGGGCTCTAAAAAGAGAATCCAAATTGATGGTAGTACTAAAATTCTTTGAAATAAAGATTTATTTTTAATCACAGCCAAGCAGATGGAATAACATAGATATTACTCTCCTTTATTCTATTTTTCATGACTTGAACTGTTGCAAGTGTACCCCATCCGGCTTCATAATTGCTTAGCAGATTGTTAAAGGGTGGTTTTAGATTGCTGCAGATGGTGCCACCTACAGCCAGTTCCTCAGTTCTTGTTTACTCTGCCTGTGGCCTTGGTCATGATCTTCTAAAAGCTCGTTTAGGATGGAAGAGGGAACCACGGGTCCTTTCTATTCAGTCCATTCACACTCAGCAGCCAATGTTGTATCGCTTTGGACACAATGGTGTAAGGGGGGGGGGTCAACTGCTGATTATGACAACCAGTTTCTGAATTATTACTCAGGATATATTGTGAAGAGTGGCAATATCCTGTATATGTGGCAAAAAAAAGTATTAAAACAATCACAACAAATACCTGTTTATCAGGTACTCAAGGTGGCGATAATTACTGATGTAGAGCCTAGCTTAATACTATAGAAAACCCTCTTCAGATGATGTCAAGCTAAATTCCATTGAAATGTATGAAAGGAGCTGCCATGTTTCTAGGCTATTGTTATCCCTGAAGGTGCTGTGAATGAGTTATCAGATCTCCCACCACTTTGCATTTACTCCTTTATATAATATAAATCTAAAACATTTCTTGGAGCATCCATGGGACACTCTATTTGAAAGGCCTTTAAATACAAACAAGAGCTTCCCAGAACCCCCGATGATCCTAACTGTGCTCTCCCTCCTCCTCCTCTTCTTTCTTCTTGAGACAATAGGATCAGATTTTGGATCAATCATGAGGAAACAGTAGTAATGAGACCTACTGTCCCCAGCCTGCTGTCCATAAATGTTGGACATCTCAGGGAAACAGATAATGTTTGGCCTTTAGATGTCAAGTACAACTAAGGGTGTCGGTCTCTGTCACATTGCAGGTTGTACTCCGCCTGCGCACTAATCGGCGTAATGGAAATTTTAAGCAGCTGCTCAGGTGCTTCATACCTCTTGTCTGATTTTTCCAGATAATTAGAGAAAATACATAGGTAATATGGCATAATGACTAGATAATTACGGTTGCTTTGGTGCATCATTTCATAATAATAGTACAATCCTGGCTTTTTTTCCAACTATAAACTCCATTAGATAGTTCTAAAATTATTGACAGAAAGTGAGAAGGTGTAATTCAGACAGGAAAAGAGGGAGAAGAGAAAGAGGGAGGGAGAGAAGGTAGGGTGCATGGGGGAGCCCCAAGAACATCTTACAGGAACAATAAAAAACACCTTGCTGTTATTTGCTCCCCTTTGAGAGATCATCAAAGGAACTATAATGATTTTAGTGTTTTATTAATTTTATTATCAGAAATATACTCCCTATGACATTCTTCTCACGACAAAGTAGCACCTAGAAAACTCATTCACCACCTGAAAGTTCACATTTTTTTCCTTATCTGGCAGGAGGTTTCTAGAATATTTGTCTAAGGTTTTTTTAATGGCATTTATTTGGACAAAAGCCTGTTTGGACATAGAAACTATTCTATGTTTAAAGGATATAAACAAATCAATCCCAGCTAATTTTTAATATTAAAAGAGAAAAGAAGGAATGGTGGGTGCTATGCTCTCCTCAATTTTTTTTAATGTGATATGTTTTTTATATATACCATTTCTGCCCATGGCAAAGTTACAGAAATGACAATGACAGCTGTAGGTCATGATAAGGAGAGGGTCAATTGCTTGTCTAGACACTGTCTTTGATAACAATAAGCATTTTCAGATAGCCAGGGAAAGCATATCCCTTTCAGAACGGTAACTAGATAGGTGATGTCTTCTTCTCTTACCAATAATTGACCCTAGAATTAAAAGTAGAAAATTTTCCCTTCCTAACTGGCTCATGCATCAAACCAGATATTACCTGCCCTTCCATAAATGAAATTCAGGGAAAGGAGAATAATTCTAGCTTTGATGAAGGTGATGCATTGTTAGAGACCAATGAATATATTTCAGATTCATTATCATATTAGACTGTATGAATTTTTATAATGACTTCCTTTAATACATTATATGAATCCATATGGACGAAACAGTATTCACTTTTTTTCTCTTCTTCCTTAACATCTTCCTTTCATTATTTGCTATTAAGATTTCTTATAGGAGTTGCTGTCATTTATTTGTTTTTACCTGTACTTTTATAATCAAGGATGTTCATAATATATATTTAAAACCACTAAGCATTTCTCTACCTTTCAGTTTCCTCTTATTGCAAAGGTGAGCTTTGCTGGTACTGTGAGTAGAATTCAGCCTCCAAATGCATGCTGGAACGAGCTGAAATCAACTTTATCAGGTTACAATGCAAAAACACCATGGGAAAAGTGTGTTTCATCTTGTTTTTTGATGATCACAGCACAAAGTAAAAAATGTTCCTTTTTACATACTGACTGCCAAGTTTCTAAACTGGTGCCCTGATCACCCCCTTGCCACACGAAGGCTTGTGCATTTGCATAGGTAGGATTTATTATGAAAGATTTCAAACATACAGTGAAGTTTGAAAAGAATTTTTCAGTGAACACCTGAATACCTTCCACCTAGATGCTGCCATTAACATTTTCCTGCATTTTCTTCATCATGTATCTATCCCTTCACCCACTCTATCTGTACATCAACCCATCTTATTTTTGTGATGCTTTTCAAAGTGAATTGCAGTACTGTTCCCCTAAATACTTCAGCCTGCTATAATGGTTTTGATGAAGAAAATGGATGCATTTCTCCCAACCAACTTTGAAAGAGCAATTTTGGAGAGGCGAATAAACGTAGAGGAAATTATTTTCCAGGAACAAAGATATGAAGAAAAATAAGTTTTGAGACACCACACAGGGCCATTTTCTAGAATACTGTTCTGGTCCTGTTGAAATTTAAATCAATATGACTTTTTTTTTCTCAGTAGCAAGAGAGAATTGTTCATCATCAGATTTATGTGACAGTCTTTAGAATCAGCAACCTATCGGTTTTAACTTAGTACCAACTCGTGCTTAAAATAAAAGAATTGCTAGTGGATTTTGTTTTTAGACCACTGAGCAGAGGTGGGACAATTTTGTTCATATATGCAGTTGAAACCAAATAGTACAAATGAGATGACCTGAGCTTAGACTGAAATGAAAGTCCTCCTTACATTAGACCACTGGCTTGCTAAAATAAGGAACATGGAACAATGTAATTAAGACACTCTCTCATCTCTGCATGGCATTATGTTGCTTTTTGGCTGCCTAATAACTTACAAGACTAAGGGATTCACCTAAGTTTGCACAGCAGGTTCATTAATAGAAAGTAATTGAGTAAGTTACCAAACAATGTTTGGGTGTGGAAAAGGAGAGAAACAAGAAACTCTGAATAGGAGGTGTTAGAATCATACACTTAGCAGGAATTCTTAAATTAGAAACAACAAAAAAATAATATGGAGCAGTCCTCAATCTGTCATGTACACAGAATGGGAGATAGTTTGACTTTCGGGTACTTCATGTCTCAGTGCTTCAGGAATTGATACCACGGGGCAGGTCAGTGTATAAGGTGAAATGATTGCATTAGGCAAACTGAGTGTGGCAAGGAGAAGTAGACACACTCCCGTGTGTCTGGGGACTGTGCCTGGGGATGGAGGATGATTGGAGGGTGAAAAACAGACACAGAAGCATCAGAGAGCTTGACTGCCCTGGCCCAAGGTTAGAAGAGGAAGAGCTGAAATTCTAACAAGATTTAGACAAAAAAGGAGAGGGTTTCAGAGGGCAGTAAAAAAGAGAAAAGTGATTGTGACCGTTGAAAGTAAGGAAAGAAAATAGAGAGAGTGAGAGAGATAGAGCCCTTTCCATGAACCACCGTGGGACGTGGTCTACACTATCCAATAGGGTTAGGCTCCTGACCCTTTCTTTTGCCCAGAAATGTCTAGACATATATATTTATCATTGACTCTATCGCATCTCATATCCTCTGGTCAAGGGTCTTTACTTACTCCATCCCTATAGATCTTGCTGTATCCAGATACATCACATCCCACTAGGGGAAGCTCACCCGGAGGCATCTGCAGATGGGAAAGAGAAGGCACATTGCTTATTGACATTTGGTTATTTTGGTCAAACAGAGAAACATCCCCAAATAAGAGATCTGGAGGTGTGTCAGTCTTCTAGTTTTATAGAAAGACTAAGGGATTCACCCAAGTTTGCACAGCAAGTTCATTGAAAACATTGGATTTTACTTTGACTTTCACTCCAACTTTTCAGGGGAAATGAGAGAAGGAGAAAAAGGGAGAGAACAGAGGCAGGGAAGAAGGTAGAGAGGGGAGGGGGTAGAAAAGAGAAGCAAAAAAGAAAAGTAGAGGTGAGACATTTCATAGCCCCTCAAAATATGTTTTCTTTCTTACCATTTTAAATGTAAATAAAAATATATATTAAATGTAATTTATTAAAAATCTATCTATATAAATGTACCAAATATTCCTTCTTATGGGAAAATTATATCATTCAAAATGGGCTCTGATTTTCCCAGCCCAGCCAAATGACTTGATTTGTAATTACTGTAGATGTCCTTGATTCACCGACATTTTCATTAAAAATAAAAGAAAATCTCAAGATTTCAAAATGTCCATAAATTCTAGTATTATATTTTTATTCTCATTACGTGATCTATGGACACCTATGTTCAGTTTCAAACATGCTGCATCTTCCAGGCTAAAAGCCACGGCAGAGGACAGGCACGCTGAGCTCACTGAGGTTGTAAGCTGTTCTGAATGGCAGCTTGTAGAGAGAGTACTAGACAAATACATCCTTGTCCTACTTGCTTTCCTCTCTCTCCTTTCAATACACTATATTATATAGATGAAAATTTTAATTAGGAAAACTTCAGGGAATTAGCTCATTTAGGCCATTTGCCTCAATATTTCAGGAAATTTTCTGGAAGATTCCTCAGGAATCCTTAACATAAGAGCTCTGCTTTGTCACCCAAGGACCGCCACCTCCCAGCCCCCGAAGTCTCCCTCTTTCTCCACCCGCCCTTGACACACATTAACTCCTTGCTCACCAAATGTTGTCTACTTTTTAATAAGATATGGTTTGAAATTTATTATATAAGTATGTATTTCTTCTCCTCTGTTCTTATTTCCAAAACAGAAGTTGATAGCATTCCACGTACTAGTTACTTTTCTTGGAACAGGGGAAACATCTATTGTCTGCTCGATAATGGAAGAAATTTGAATTTAACAAAGGCATAGTTTAGCATAGGTACAGTCAATAAACAGTAAATACAGGCCCCAGAGACTTTGAGGACAAAAATATTTCCTACATAATTTATGCTGAAAGAAAAAACGTCTTCTTTTAATACTCAGAGAAAGAGATTAATGAGGTAAATTAGATTTAGAAGTTTTATATTGGGTATTTACCTAAAGAGGATCGTATGAATGCACTCTTTTTTTTTACATCATACAAGAGATTTTCATAACTATGTCAACAAGGTTTACAGCATTATGTAAAGGGTAAAGAGACCATAAGGTTAATTATGGGATGTATTCTTAGAAATAATAAATGATTAACAAATACTTTTTTCTTTGCTCTGTATCTTCCATACTTTTCATATAATTTATTCATTCATCCATCCTTCCATCCACTTGTCCATCCATCCATTAATTTGGCTAATATATACTATATCTGAGGCATGTGGTAGGGCTACAAAGAGGAATGAGACATTGCCTGCCCTGAATGAGTTCCTAGTGTAATAAAATGCCCTGTCTCTTGACTTAAAGTCCACTCCCAGGGGTTCATGCCTGGTGGTCCCCAAAGCTAGAGGGTAAACATGGCTTCAGTGTCTGAGGCTTCAGTTTTCATTCTTAGACCAAGCTATTGGGAAAATTAATTTACAGGTCATTTAAACATTTCTATGGATATAACAAATATATTTTATGGAGTGGAGACAAATTTTATATAGATTTAAAAATGTTTAAGAGTCAAGGAGAAACCTGAATGACATTCTGTGATTCTGGAGAAGGAATGGCAGTTTGGGTCGAATCCTAGAAGGAAACAGCAGATACAGGTGCAGAAGGCTGTGGGGAACGGTGTCGACCGGCAGGAAGATCATCCTGGGAAGGGCCTTGAATGCTGTGTTGATGATGCTGGACTTTATCCCAGAGGCTCCAGGAAGTCACTATGAGTGAATCAATGCAGTGAAACTCCCAGAATGGTGTCGCCTTCTTGGTAAACTGATACAAAGCATTTTGTAAAGCCTGCTGAGGCATCAAAATAAACTGGATTTTGAGCTAGAATCTGACTCAGAAAGCCTCCTTCTGGTTCCTCGAGCCACTAACCGCGTGAGCGGACTCATGCCAGTACATTGGCCTGTCTGAGACTCTAATCTACCAAAGAGGGAGAAAAACCATCTGCCCTTTCGCCCCCACAGAGCCATTGTATATCTCAAGGTGGTCCGTGCCCATGAAGGCCCTGGGGAAATACACAGAATGCTTATTAATACGAGTCACCTTGACTGTGGAGTAAAAGCACTCAACAATCTTTTCATAGTTTTTTATAAGTGAATCTCCAAATCCTGATTTTTTTTTCTTCCAACTCACATAGCAGCCCTTAGAGGATTAAGGGTTCATGTCCCTTCAAGGTTATTTTTTCTCTCTTTTTATAGCACCTAAATAGAGCCTGCAATGCAGTCATTCAGTAGGAGCTCAATAAATGTTTCTTGTATGACTGTTCCTACGGCCAGGTGCCCCACATCCAGCCCTGTTTATCTCCTACCCAAATAAGTACAATCTCCTTCTCTTCCTTTTCCTTGTTGTTTCTCCATTCTATGCCCAAAATGATACTTAGGTGCTCCCCACTCTTTGGGTTGGAGTCTATCTAGACGTCCAGCTATTTCTACAAAACCATTCATCGTGGGCGGTTCTGACCTATGTTCTCTCAGTATTCTCTCATCACATTCTCTGATCTCTTAACAGGTAAGTTGAACCCAAATTTCTTTCTTTTTATTATTATTTATTCATATGCCAAGCATTAAATATATCCCTACATTGTACAGCACTAGACTCTAAAAAGATAACAGGGAAATTAAATCTTTGTCCCTGACTTGAGAAGTACCTCTTGAAGAAGTGGGGTAAACAACTTTGTAGGAGATTACTTGTAAAGTAATGCAAGAGAATTAGAATAAGGGTATGAACAGAGATGGGGAATTCTGAGCAGACACTGAGTTATGCTGCCTGGAAGCATCTGGGCAGGCGGGCTTCAGAAAATGGAAGCTTTAAAGAATCTTCAAGAATAATAACTTTTTGTTTATTTATTCATCTAGTCATTTATGTTCCAAATTCTTCCAGAAATGATTTCAGATGGACCTCAAAATAACAGTCAATCCATGTAAAAGTAACTGAGGAAGTCAGGATATTGGGAAAGTAGGGAGAAGAAAATAAAATGAAGGCAGGGTGACATTAGTCCCTAAAAAGAAGAGAGGGAGGTCTTTAGATTTACTGGAGGCGAGTCCCAGACCTGAACTGAAGCAAAGAGAAGGACCATCTTCTGAAATGAATCAGTGTGCTCAAAATAAACACAAGCCAGGTCTCAGGAGACTTCCACTATTCTTGGTTCTGAGAGACATTCCTTTGATGCCTGCATAAAGAAAACCCTTGTTAAACATAAAACGGTATTTCGAACAACATTACAGAACAGCAGGATTCATGAGTTTATTCTCACAACACTCCTTAATGGTGGCCAGTGGCATAACATCCATGCCAAGTTCTGTAAAAACAAATTCAATGTTGTGAAGTAAACAACTGAGAACAATACAGTTTTGACAGGTGGGGCTAGCATTTGTAGCTGGAGAAACAAGTTGAACAATAGTAGAAAGTTGTGAAAATGTGGAGTGGTTGTGGAACCACGCTAGGTCTGGCATGGCACAGGGTGTGTCTGGGAGCTCTGCTGCCCTTGGGGTTGAATCCAAACTCCTTAGCACAGCGAATAAGGCCTTTGATGAGTCGGCTGGCTGCCTATTTTTCCCGACTGCAGCATTGCCACACCTCTTCTCCATCCTTGAGCCATCATATTTCATCTTTCTGGACTTTTCATTTTTCATGTCCTCAATGTCCAGTGTTCTTTCATGCCTACATACCTTTGTACAGGCCATTCTCTCAGCCTGGAATGCCAATCCACCACATACGTCTCTCTATCTACCAGGTCTACTTCTCTTTCTCTCTCAAGGGCCAGCATCTTCCACCAGCTCTGTAAAGAGTCTTCCAGGCTGAATCTGACTGTCCTCTTCTGGATTCTAGGGAGTTTTTTCTCTATCCACTTTACGTCCCTCATTAGCTCTGCAATTCTATGTGGATATCTTTTCTTCTACTCTGGTCTGCAACAAATAAGATTCTCTCTCCTTCATGTTTAAATGTATCTACCATTTGACAGAGTGCCTTGCCTAAATAGGCGTTCAATAGATATTTATTAAAGGAAGGAGGGAAAGGAAAATGGGGTGCTAGACAGGAAATGGTACTGGAGTAGTTGGCTGGGAAAAGATTGCAAAAGACGTCTTATCCATGCTAATGCATGTGGACTTCACCTTAAAGGAAGTGGAGAAGCATTGAAGGTGTTTACATGAAGGAGGTAATGGAATGAGTCAACATTTGGGAAGGATAATTGGCAGTATTGTGTGGGTAGACTGGGGCACAGATAGACTAGTTGATGCCTACTGCAGTTGCCTGGGTATGAATTAATACATCTCTGAGCTGAGACATGGGAAAACACTGGAGGTTAAATCATCAAGACCTTGTGAACCAGATTTTTAATGAATCTGCTTTAAAGGCACTGCCTGCCATGTATTTTACCAGCTAACCAAAGTTCTTCCCTGTCCATCAGTTATTATTATTTCAAGTTACTTTTAACTTACATAAAAGGCACCAATCTTAAATACACAATTCAATGAATTTTATATATTTATACAGCTGTAACTATTACCCTAATCAAGAGAAAATACATTGCTTGCATGTCAGGGAGTTCCTCATGTCTACTCTCCAAAGGTAGCTGCTGTCTGATTTTTATCACCACAGGAGTTTTGTCTCCTTTTTAACTTAATGTCTCTTTTGTGTCTGCCCACAATGTTGTTGCATGTGGTTGTAGTTTATTCATGTTCAATGATGCATAGTATTCTACTTTATGTACACATCAGAAACTTTTAATCCATCCTATTGATGAATATTTAGGTTGTTTCCAGTTTGGGGCTATTATGAATGAAGTTTCATCATTTTAATACCTCTAAATTGTTCCATGAGACCTACTTTCACTATAAAAGCCATTGTATTGCAGTAAGTCTTGGCCTTAGAGTCCAGTCCCAGCTCTGACAGTTATTATCTTTGTAACACTGGCAATTTACTTCACAACTCTGTCTCAGTTTTATTTTCTGTAAAATTGGGGCAATTCTCTGAACTCATGCAATCTTGAAAACCAAGACGGGTCAGGCCTCATAAGAGGAATGGACATCGGCGTGGAATATCAAGAGGTGAATCTTATTCACTCACTATTGTAGCTGCTAAGCCTGGCACCCATTAAATGTCCCCAATTGTTGAATAAGTAAATGAAAGTTAATAACAGTTAGCATTTCAACTTTAATCTTCCCTGATAAATAATATGCTTTTCTAGTAGACTTTTCAGTCAAATACTGAGCCATTATGGGACTCGTGGGTAAATACTCAAGCTTGTTTTAGAGGCTCCTACCTTTATATTAGCTGAAATATACAATGTGGATATCGCCTGATTTTTACTGTTTTCTTGACGTGACAGTTTGCAAATGGAGTAACTGTAGTTGGACCAGGCCGTGTGCCCTTCAGAGCACAGCTCACCACTGCCTCGTGACTGAGAGCGGATGTTACTCTTGTCTTTGCCTCTAAGTAACACTTTAATCTCCATTCCACCAAAAGCTCTTAGCTCCTCTCATTCACTATAAATACGTGTAATATTTACCTAACATATGGATTGGTTTAATATTGGACAATTTGTGATTATATCCTTCAGAATTACACTGTTACTGGTATTTTTTGCTTAGAAGCTTCTGGCTATTGGTCATCTACTCCATGCCAAAACAACTACTCACTGAGTGAACAATTAAATAAGCCAGCTGTTTTGACTATATGATATCAAAACAGCTGGTTGGACTCCTATAGAAATACTGACAGTTTTTTTGGTTGTTTGTTTTAGAGGGAAGCTCACTCTGAATGGAACTAATTTTTATATACTATGCTAGCTAAAGGGGGAATATTTATGATGATAAACAATGAACATTTGTTAAATTTTGATATCCTCTCCCATTTCTCTTAATTTGGGGCTCTAATCTGACTTCTCAGAAATGTAATTTAATGAATTGTGAGGCTAATGGATGATTAAGGGGACCATTCAGCTCTCTCTGCTGAGCACCACGCTCTTCTCTCCAAATGCCAGCTGGGCATCTCCTCCTGGGTATTCTATAGGGCATAAACATTCAGCCCATCCGAAACAAGCTCTGTTTTTCTATACTTGTTCCATCCCTGTTCCCCCTTCATGGTGATTGATAATCATCAGTTGTATGAACTAGAGGGCATCTCTGTTATACCACACCCCATCTATACCACTGGGAGACAATGGAATTCATCACTCCGGTCTGTAACCCTGACCTTGTCATCCCTGTCATGTGTTCCCTTGTTTCTGATCCCTTCTCACTCTCAAAATTCAGGCTCTTAGAATTATATTCCTGTATTATTGTTTTTTGGTTTCTCTACTTCCAACATCAACCCCCTTCTACTCTTCCCATGCTTTTATAAAAGTGATTTTAGGCAAATTCACATTAAACTCTTCTTCTTTAAAACCCATGCCTTTCTCTCTGAAGCTTTCAGAAAACACATCAACTCCTTTTATGGCACGTAAGGGCCCTCTGCAGAGGTGGCCCTGGCCTGGGGTTCCAGGGTGAGCCCCACCCCTTCCTGGCTAGTGTTTGTCACTCCATTCATAACAAACTTCCTCAAAGGTGTCACATAATTGCTCTTTGTGGGATTGTGTTTTATTTTTCCTTTTAATACTTACACAACTCATATATGAATGCATTCTCATTATGCAAGATGCAAGCATCCTAAACTATGCAAAGCATACTACACAAAGTCCTACTTCTCTCTGCTCCATGCTGTTTCAAACTTCCGCCTCTCTGTAAGGACTTTCTTCCATGTCTTCTAGAACTCCATCTCGTTCTTCAGTACCCATGTAGAGCCCTGGCTGCTCTGAGAAGTCATCTAAAATAAGTATGTCTCTCTGACCTTGCATTTCAACCCTTACAATCCTGATTAGTAGCATTTGCACTTGTCCTGTAATTATTCATCTTGTCTTTCTCCCCAGCTAGAAGGTAGGCCCCCTTGGAGGAAGAGAAAGTTGTCTTACTTGACTTTGTGCCCCAAAATCATGCTCAGTAAGTGTGTGTTGAAAGAATGAATGAGCAAACTGTTTAACTTGTCATAGGGCCTGTTTGAAGTATGAGGCAGGAAATAGCCACAGAGAGATGGACTTTTGAGTAATGGAAAACAATCTTCTCTACACTGATAAACTCAGAACATTTTCTTTCTAACTCTAAGACATGGAGATATAAAAACCTCTCCTATGGCAGAAACACAGAAGACATTTATAAGGATTTAAAGGATGTCTGGGAGTAATGGCTATTCTGTGTGGATTAATAACCTAGCAATTAAAAAAGGATTAGAAATAACAAATTATTTAATTATATGTATGATGGCTTCTATTTAGCTTATATATCAAGGTTTAAATTATGCGACTTACATATGAAGAGTGTGAAATATCTCTGCAATGAGAATATCACATTAAATGCCAGATGCGGGCAGTCTGGCTTAGACTGACCTGGGACACGGAGGATCAGGTACATCGGGAAATGAAAAGACAAGACATAGGGGCAGGCTGAGGGGGCACCATGAGCACTCCTGTCTGTGGTTTTCCACAACAGCCTGCATCTCTGTGACAAACAGTGCCATCAGGACGTGATCATTTCGGAATATTCTTTGTACTCTGCAGTATGTTTATGCTGACTTAGTTATATGTGTAGAATATATTCCGTAGCATGAAGTCATTCCTTACAAAGAATACTTTGGTTGTTCTTACAGGTCTCAAATTAATGAAATCCTGAGTTATTATCAGAATGGTGCCTAAAGAAAATATGGATAGATCATGTTGTCTTCCTCCTCTGCTGGTCATCTGCTTGAGTAAGAGCGACTGAGTAGTCCCAGTACAGGCCCATTTTGTACCTCCCCAGTACATGTTTAAAAATGAATAATTCATTAATAAAATGCTTTGCGTGTCTCAATATAACAACCCATAAATGGCTTTTTCAAGATATATTATTTTTCCTAACTGAATTAAATAAGCTGACTATAGATAATGCAATAGTATATTGTAATGTCATTAATAGCGCAAAGAAAACAAGAGTGGACGCAAGAAGTCTTGGGAAGAAGTGATCAGAAGGCTGGGATGGATTGTATTAAAACTGGGACCAGAATTTGGGGCTTGACAAGCAAGATTGGGCAATGGTAATAATCACTTTTCACAGGCCACTGAGATCCATCGTAGTTTTCAAAGAGTTCTAAATATAGAATAATAGCTATTAAAGAAAGATAACCATCAAGAGATCATGAAAGGGAGAGAATTTAAAGAAGGAATTTGGACATTGCACCTGTATATTTAGTTTCTTTGAAGTTGCTAATTTAAAAACATACGCACTGGGAAATGAAAAAGAGTTAATTGACTGCAATGAAAGTATATTAGCAAGATGAAATTATTGAAATGAAATATATAAATAATGTAGTTCACTTGCCAATGATATATAAGAACTATTTGAAATGGAAAGCCTTGTGCAACTGGGGCTATATGAAACCGCTCTCTGTTTTCTGAGTGGAAGAAAGAGCCTCCATTTCCTTACTTCATCTCTCTCTTCCCTTTTAATCCCCTGCTTAAATGGCCACCACCTTCCTTGTTGGCTCCCAGGCCTGGCAGAGTCATTGTCCTCAGATTCATCAGGAGCTTGCACTCTGCCCAATTCCAATGCAGTCTTTCTACTCTTTTTTTGTTGTTGTTGTTTAAATCAATGGGCCTTTCTGGGCTGTTTGACACAACTGGACATTTTCAACTTGAAAATTTCTCTTCTCTGGCCTTCTCTGAGGTCATTCTTGGTGGTATTTTTCCTCATTCTTTGTTTTCCCTTTTTTTGGTGGTTTTCTCAGACTACTCATTCCAGTCTCTCTCCCTGGCCTCTTTCCCTCCAACTGTTTCCTTTATTTCAGTGTACCCTACACTCCCTACCAGCTCTCTCCCACAGCAGCACCCCTCAGCTGTCTGAGAACTGGCCACTCCCGAGGCTTCAGCTGTCAGCTGCACAGCAGGGACACCCTCAGCTCTGTATCTTGTCCCTACTGCCATCCTGTGCTCTATTCTGGCACGGTCTTCTGCCTGTCTCTCTACGTAGCCACCTCATCGTCTTCTTAAAGTGAAAACATTTTCTCCAGCCCAGTTCTTCTTCTCTTACTCAGTTGGCATCAGGAAAAGCTCTGTATGCCACACAGCTGCTTAGGTAAGTCAACTTGTGTTCATCTTTGAGTCTTCATTCTCTTTAACCCACCGTATCAAAATGGTCATCAAGTTCAGTTAACTCCACATTTTGAGTTTTTTTTTTTTAAATACAGATCCCCTCTTTACCTCCCTGCTAGCATTTTAGCTCAGACCTGCATTCTCTGTCAAATGCCCTTGTTTGTACAGGTCAGTCAGATTCACGGCCACCTTTGCTGTTTTCCAGTCTCTGTCTCTCCCTCTATCTGCTCAGCTTCCGCATTGTGCCCCACGTCATTCTGCAGAAATGCAGTTAGGATCACTTCACTGACCAGATTTAAGTCCTTAAATGGTTCCCCATCACTCCAAAGGTTAAAACCCAAACCACTCATCTGGGCAAAAATAAACACCACCACCAAATTTCTCACCTTTAATTTCACCCATGCCCACCAGAGTTGGACACATTATTATCTCCTTCCCCACCCCCATTGCCGTAGCCTATTCCTTGTCTTGTATTTCTCCCTCTGTCTTGTTGCTTTTCCACCCATTCTCTGCCTGGTGAGTTCTTCTTCCTCTAAAATACGTTTCAAGCATTTCCCCCTTTAAGAAAACTTTCCAGTGGGTGACTCTTATCTTGGCTGTCTCATGATCTTGTGCACATGCTCCTATCATAGCACTTACCAGACAGACGGTATTGTGACCATCTGTTTACCCACCAGTTTTTTCCATTAGGCAGAGATCTTAGCATTTTTTCAGATGTGATACATTTCACAGATGACATTCAATAGTGCAGCACATTTCCACCAGTATTCCCAATTAAGTGGCTGTAACTCCACCATTTCTTTTCTCCCAGTCAAGAAAGCATATTATAATAGGAGTGAGCAACAGACAATAATGACCTTGGATCTGTTCGGGCTCACATATGTAGGAATTTATATTTCAATAGTAAGTTAGAATTCTCATTCTGTAGTCAGACTGCCCAGCATTAAATCTCGGTCTTTTCACTTACTGCCCGAAGCCCAAAAATGAATTATTTGACACCTATAAGCCTCAGTTTCTTTTTCTATAAAATGATAATTATCTGCTCTTGAGTAGATTGAAAATAAAAAGCCAAATGAACTAATTAATGCACCTTACTTTGTAGGGCAGTGAGTACATGAAGTGTTTCCAGTGAATCTTGGCTATTGTTATTGTTATTGTTACTACCATATGGTATGAACTGATTGATTTTTTTCACCAGTGGATCATAGTAACTCAAACTCTTATTTCCCTGTTACAGAATCTGACTTTACAGCAACATTTTTGTGAAGAGACAGATATAGTTATCCCAGAGACTCCTCTGAACTTAGGTTACTCATGAAATTGGAAAAATAATGCTCATGACCTAGGATAAAATAGAAAAATAGCACTACTTGGAAGCATCAGATACATAACATCCATACAGTAGGCACTCCATTCTCCTTTCCTTCTCCCAGCCCAACCTGCTGGCTAGAGGTCAAGCAGAGGGCAGAGCTCTTCAGAGTCTCTGAGGCAGGACTGCGAATGAGACCATGATGGGATCCGCTTTGTTCAGTTACACAGAGAGAAAACCAGTTCATCAGGAGGAGACCCATCAACCTGGAGCGCTGAAGAGAATGAAACAAGCTCGATGATTGGAAAGGAAATTCTTTTAAGTGTGAATTGCTCTGAGTACAATATAAACCTTGTCAGTTATGGGATTCCAGCTGTAGTTTTATTGCTTTTAATTTCCCATTAGTGGTTCAATGTCTGGGAAAGGTATCTGGCCTCCAGGAGGGGAACTAAGGTCGGAACTGTTGTTCCTGTCTCTGCCAATGTTTTGAATAGTGTTTAAAGGAAGCCGTTCAGAAGTTCGTATTATCCCTAATTCTTCTAAAGAGTGTTTGTGACGAAAATAAACTCTTTTAGTGCCTTTTCTCCATCTCCTATCTCTCTTCCTCTGCTCTCCTCCAACTCTCACTGGGAAAAGAGATATTGGCATAATATGAAAGAATAATTATAATGCGGTATTATGAATGTAGCTGTTCTTTACTGGGGGAAGGGCATGGAGTGTGTTAGTAATGGAGGGTGGGCTTAATCATCTGCTATTACTTCTGCTCCATGGATTATATGCCTTATGAGTGTGTAGTGCCAAAAAAGGAGAGGGTTCCAGTTGGGTGCACTTTGATTCCACCACTGACCCAGCAGATTCCTTGATGCCTCTGGTGAAATTCAGTCATGTTTGTTGGCACAGTAGAGTAAGATATTCCTTTATTGATCATTATGAAGCTTTTGGTGTCTGGGCTTCAAACCAATTGTAGATTAGAAGATGATGAAAAAAATCAGCATTTAAACTAAGATAGATAGATAAACAGATATTTTTGGACTCATAGTTAAGTCTTTACTTTATATCATCACACTCATTTTTACTGTACCGGTGTGAGGCATATACTACTACTTCCATTTGAGATCAAGTTGCAAAGATTCTGAGAAGTGGAGAATATATAACCTTTGAGCAGAAGGGATTGAACTGGAACACACATGTAATTAAATAAAAAGTTTACAAACTCTCTGTGCTGTTGTATCTATGCAGCTTTCCCAAAAATAGGCAAGTAAGAGTTCTTCCCTTCCGAATCCAAGAATTTGCAGTGCTAAGGAACTTGAGGTGCTAACAGAAAGAGGTGTGCCCTCCCACTGATTTGTTATGGGGCTGGGTCTTCAAATCTGAATTTACCACTACTTACTGTGTGTGTGTCCAGAAACAGTCATTTATGGAGCTTTGTAAGACTGAGCAAGGGTTCCTTATTATTTGTACCTTCCATCAAAGACATTGCGATTTCCGTACAAAAGACCCAAAGACTCTCTCTTTTCCTCATGTGCCTGATTTTCAAATCTTACGGGGTTTCTGGGGCTCAGGGTAAAGAAATACAGGTGCATTCTTTGGACAGCCAAAATGTGAAGGATACAAACATTTGGTTAGAATATTCAGCACTTTTAAACGTCAACCTTGTAACAGCAACATTCTTATTATCCCAAACCCTGGAGTCAGGATTTCCTTGTCTTGAGCACTAATATGAGCCACATTTTTTCTGTTTAACCAGACACAATGGTCATCCTTAAAAGCCCTAGGGTTAAATCAATGACTGTATGATGATATAATGTATATGTGAAAAAAACACAATAGCATTTAATACCTGAAAGGCCAACTGAATTCCATGAAAATGTTTGCTTGAAGCTGTGGTTAAAGAGCAATCACTTACCAGCTTCTGGTCATGGCTTATGTTTGAGAGAACCAGTCAGCAGCTATTAGTTAGGGCACATTGTTTTCCATTAAGCCATGCATGAATATTGTTGATCCTGTGTATACTGTGTGCCCCTACTTAACTCTACATATTTCAACTATTTCCAGTTAATGGATGGGTTATTATAGTGTTTTCTTTTTAATCTTGCAATTTATACTAATGACATTCCCATTATAAACTCATTCCCCAGCTGGCTTAAAAAAATAATATACAAACAGTTACATTTTTGGCAATATTTTCCCCATACCATTACATAGCAGATATCAAAAGTCAAAATACTGGGGCTTTTCAGAGATTACTGTCATGTATGGCTCCCATAGCAGGGTTGAGACAGATGGTGGTGCAGAAGGGGTGGGAGATCTTGCCTCCCATGTTCTCAAAAACCAGAGCAGAGCAGGCATTACTCTGCCAAAGCTTTGCAATACTTGGCCCCAAATAAAATTGGACCTTATCCTCCTGTTGCTCCATCTTTTCCCTACCTTCTGTGTGGAAACCATGTCCATATCAGTCACCACGCTGTTAGGCAAGCTCTGCCAATACAGGCATGTGTGCATGGCCCAAACAATAGATTCCAGGCATGGGAGAACCACCATGGCATTATCTATCTCCAAGCTTGAGCAGAAGTTCATTGAGAGTGCCTCAATATTTTGGCTTAAATGTTTTTCCAAGATGGCAATTTTAAAATTCTCTTCATCGAAAATGTTTGTCAATTGATGATCTGACAGTTTTATTTTATGTCTGATAGTCACATCTATATGATGTGTAATTATTGACTTACATAAATATTGAGTCATCCAAGGGGCTGATGATCGTGGTACCAGTCACCCTGAGAGATGGAATTTTAGGAGCATGATAAAACTTCTATTATCAGCTTTAAACATTGATTTGCTTAAAATAAAGTCTTCTGTCTGAATTATAGCCACTGATACCTTCATATCTGTAATCAAGACATAGCAACTCATGTAGAGTTGAATGCAATAGAAATATGAACAGGAACTTTAATTTATAAAGGTACCAGTGGCATTTGTCTTTGTCCTGAACAGCTAGTAGCCTGTTTTGCCTTCTGTTTATTTTAGGAGGTGGTTTCTTTTAAATGACTCAAAAGAGATCACTTAAGGAAAAGTGGTAGTTTGATATTGTTTCATTTATTTCTGTCATTTTAGGAAGCAAATTTGGGTAAGTTGTGCAGGTGCCTTTTTCCTTTGACTAGAATTAAGGAATGATGGAGAATTGAAAAACCAAGCTTAGCCCTCCATTGGCAAATTTTTGAGGTTGAAAAATACATTATCCCAGTGCTTTTCCTTACAGAGTCCCTTTTCTTATACTTTTCCCCCCTTTGTCCCTCAGTGATGTCATGCTCATTATCTATTTCATGCCTATCAAAACTTGCTCTTATGATGCTGCCCACATCAAACTGGAGTTACATTTTTCACTGAGTTTATTTTAAGTCAAAGTCAATGTGTCATCTCTCTTGAGAGAATTGCATTTTGTTCCTTATCTGTAAACACTAAGAGAGAGCTTGATTTAGAAGCAGCAAATGAAGGGCTGTAATGAACCTTAAAAAAATGTCTGATGCATTTTTTAAATTCATCCATTCATTTGTTTTCTCATTCTTTTTAAAAAATATATTTCAAATATCTCTGTGCTGTGGGTGCTATGTAGTAGGTGTTAGGAATCAGTAAGATATAGTTCTTTTTGAAAGTGACTTATCCTAATCTAGTAAATGATACAATGCAATTGAAGTAAGGAATTATAGTTACTAGGTGGGGGTCAGATGAAAATAAGAGAGGGGAATCTATTTGCTCTGATGAAATGAGTCAGGCAAGGCTTGGTAAAGGAAGTTATATTTGAGTGGAGTGTTAAAGGAAATGTATGTGTCTTCCGGGAAAGCAAGGGGAGAAAGGAATTCAGGACAAAATGGCTGGAAGGAGAGGGGATGAAAGGATTTTCTAGGAATAGAAAAGCCGTCCAGGAATGAGGTAGTATTATACATGCTGAGATCTACAAGGAGATCACATAGCTGGGACGTGAGTACAAGAGGCTTCCTGGCAACTGATAAGGCTGGAAAGGAAGTTAGGAGCCATATGTGATGTGTACGCAGTGTTTCCTCTGAATTTATTTCTGATCTTTACTCAACCCTAGGTATATCCATTTGACAATGGCTATTAGAGTGGATATTTTTGTTTTATTGTAGTCCAGACATAATGACATTCCCATTTTCCTGGTCTACCATGGCCAGAAGCTTGAGCTTCTTGTGGATATTTAGTAGGAAGCCCTTGAAGGATTTTAGAGAGGGAATGTGACAGGAATTGCTTTGTCAGCTGCAGGGTGAAGAATAGATTGTACAGAACAAGCCTGGGAGCACAGAGTTAAATACTTGAAACATCCTCTCAACAGAGGCTGAATATAGTCAGTGACAACAAGAATGCTATGGCAAATCCTGAGTAGCTAGAATCAATTGGATTCGGTCACCAAGCAAATGTGGGGGGTGAAGAAGCAGTTCAGGGGAAAATCCAGGTTTGTGCTGAGGGTGGTTGGCATTTATATGAGACAGGAAACACAGCAGGAAGACCATGTCTGGGGGAAAAGATGAGCTAAGCTGAGGCCATGTTGAATGATGAGTCTGAGTGAAACATCCGAGGGAATTGTTTTGTAGGCATTTGATTACAGGGGTCTGGTGCTCCGTGACCAGAGACACAGACGTGGGAGTCACCAGCAAGGAAGTGTCAAGTTACCCATAGAAGTGGTCACCCAGCAAGTATCTGAGGAGTGAAAAGAGAAGGGCATCAGCACTGCAGCCTTGCCAAATGCAGACCTTTAAGGAAGGAGAAGAGACCTTCCTTCAGGAGAGACCAAGAAAGAATAGACAGAGGTGTGGGAGGAGAACTAAGTGGGGGAAGGGAGAGGAGTTATGGAAGATAACAAAGGGAGTGTAAGATATGAAACTGTGAAATCAGAGTTGTAATGACACAGGGTAATGCTTATGTGGAGGAGAGAAAAGGGAGAGAGAGGGCAAGGAAAGAGAGAGAGAACAGAGAAGAGAGAAGGAACAGCAAAAAGGCTTTCTTCTTTATTGACTTTTTTCAGTGAAAAATACAAGGCAGGATGCATATGTTGACATGACAATGACAGTAAAGGGTTGCGTAAACAAGGATGGAGAGACTAGAAGGAAGACACACAGTTTGACTTTGGGACTTGATGAGTGCCAAAGAGGGTGTCAAAAAATGCAGTCAACTTCCAGGCCGTGCTAAAGAGCTTGAACTTTATCTGGAAAGCAATATCAAAGCATTTCAAGCAGGGCAGAGATCATTTCAGGGATGCGTTTTAGAAAGAACATTTTGACAGCTGCGTGGAAGCAGGTTGGACAAGAGCCAGCCTATAAAAAAATCAGTTAAGAGGTTGGTGAGATCTTGGCCAGAGAGGAGGAGAACCTTGACAAAGGTATGCAAAGTGGGCATGACCCCATGACCACTATTTTGTTATCTGTCTTTGAGAGAGTGTTGCTTTTCTGTGGTCGCTGGTGTTCCAAAACAACGTCAGTGTGTGAAACCAACCATTTGTCTTTATTAGCTCAGAAGGTAGACACACAATGCTGCAACTTTGTGTGATTACAAAGGCGAAGGGGCCTTCACCAGGACAATGTTTCTCTTCTCCAGGTCCCCCTGACCACAGCTGTGGTCCTGGAGAAGGACTGTGGTTTCAGAGTCACGGTTTTGCTCTGCTCTGGGGATGGTGCATTCTGAGATCTGTGAATGGCACTCCCTGGGGACCTACAGCACACAACCTCCTGACCAGAAAGGAAAGTGCAGTCTTTTCCCACCTTCACAAAGGAGAGTTACTAACAGTACCCTGCACTCACCTTCTTTCATCATAGGTTCAAACAGTTCACCTGTATTTCAAAGCAGTGGTTCTTAACCAAGGTCAGTTTCCTCCATGTTGGCTGTCATGACTAGGAAGAAGGGTTGCTTTTATGAACAGAGGCCAAGATACTGCTAAATACTCTACTGCGCATAGGATGTCTCTCCTCCTTCCTCCCTGCACCTCCCCCACAAAAAACACAATGAAGAATTATCTGGCTCCAAATGTCAATAGTGCTGAGGTTGACAAATCCTGCTTGAAAGCAACTGGATATTGTTTTCTTAAGAATAAGCTTTTGTTGTGTTTTTTGGATTTCTTTTCATCATTTATTGTAAAAGTATACTTTTCAGGTTATCTATTCCAGCCTTTATGTATCTACTATCAAGTGAAATGGAGAATTAAATAGTCTGGTCATATTACATCCAACCACTAAAAGAATTTTTACTCAATTATTAAGTATTACCCTAATTTTTAAAAATACAATGGTTCAAAACATGCCTATAGGTGCCAAAATCTCCACTGTAGTTGCATCTTGGGCCCCAAATAAATGAAACAAAAACTGAAGCATTCAGATAGGTTATCTTATCAGATTTTGGTCCAAACTATTTTCAAGTGTCCTGTAAACTTTTCATCCATCTACACAAGCTCTGGTGACTCATAAAGGATAAATATTCCCAGTTAAAATAGGATCCCAAAAACAAATGCCTTAACCTTTATTGGAGTCCACTGAGATTCAGGCAACAAGTATGGGACACTGACAATCTTCAAAAATAACCATTATCCAACAGCTTCTGTCTAGAATATCACCTTCACTTCCTTTTATTTGCTGCAGAAAGAGATTGTATGTCACAATCCTCTCTTCCAAGATATTCCGAGGAAAGAACAAATTCTGGTAGAATGCAATAATCTATGCCTTTATAAGGTTGGAGGCAATTCACACATCCCACAAGTACTAAAAATGTATGAGGTTTATATTAGAAAGATAATCTGTCTTCTTAGCAACTCTTCACTTAATTTTTGCCTCCTTCTGACTTCCATTTTTTTCCAGCCATTATTTATGCTATTCAAAAACAAAATTCAAACAAAGCACTGCATTTATTTTATTTAACTAAAACATATGTCAACAAGGCAGATATTTAAGCGTTCAAAAATGCAGGCAAATGGTTATAAAAGGATTATCTGAGATAGGTATTCTACACTGAAATAAGACCTTTCCTTGGAATTGGTGTGAAGACCAACCAGTCACACTGAAAGCCTGGAAAGGTGTTCTGGGCTGGAGTGTGATGCCTGTGTTATTCCTGTGGGCCGGTTGTTGACCAGAGCTCTTTTTCAAATTTGCATCTGAATGTGCTTTTAAATGTTATCTTGGAATTTCTAGAAGGGTACACAGGCAACTTATTTTTCCTTTTGACTTTGAGTGTGATTTTGCTAATGAGAAGCAGAGCCCTAGAAAAGACTAAAACTCAATTTTAGGGTTAAAATTTTGTTTTCAAATAAAAATTCCAACGTGATTGTACAGAAACCTATTGCTGTTTGTTTTAGAACACACTCTTAATTTTTATGTGGATATATGGCTTCAAAATAAGGGGAGTCTGGCTACTTAGATAATAGTTTGCATTACTAAATACCCCCTTCTTTGAGTTTCTGTAATAATGAATTTTTTTATCATTGTATTTATCACCTTGAATATGAATTATCTCTTTGTCTGACTATCTCTGCCATTAGACTGTAGAACCTTGATCTAAAGACTATATATTAATTCATCTTTTAATTCTCAGTATCTAGTCCAACTATAAAAATGAATGAGTGAGTAGGTGTTGGATGCATGGAGATGGAGCACTGCGTCTATTGAGAATGGGTTAACGGCAGTAGTGACTTGGGCCCAGAGACACCAGTAGCATATATTATTAATAGATTTTTTGGTAAACAGTTTAGAATCTCTGGAATAAAATATGCTTAGGGAATTTTGGGTTTGCTTTTTAATAAGCCAAAGGACTTCCAGACCCTATAATTTGCCCATGTGCATTGTGAAATCTTGAGAAATAATAGGCTATAATATCATTTCAGAAATTTGTTTGACCACAGAACACCTAGTGTCTTTCCCAGAAATGGCATTCAGTGAAATGTGTTTTGGAAAATGCTAGTTTGCTTCCAAGGGTCTTCAGTGCACCACCTTTCAAAGGAAGTTCAGAGCTACCAGTGAAAGAAAAAAAAGGAAGAAAATAGAACCTCAAGAAGTGAAATTTTGAAACTTTACTTCTCAAAATGAGTAGTAATATGGGTTTATGAAAATGCTAATTTTGTTACAGAACAGGGGAATGGGTTGAACTCAAGTTCACAGCAAGGAAAAAAATGCATAAAGATTTGTGATAGAGTTTCTAAGCTAAATTAATGGCAAGATACCCAATTGTACTTGCTTTTTCATGTTTGCTTCTTCATAGTTAAATGTGAAAGCAGATTTAACTACTCTGTGTTGCCTAATCAATGTCCTAAATAAAGTGTCTGCCCTCCCAACCACTCTCTCTGGGCTTTCCTCTCTCAGGCTCTTTGCCTCTCTCTTTCCACTCCAGCTACAAGAGTCCTTCATACATGCTGAACCCACTCTCACCTCAGGGTCCTTGGTTTATCTTTTCCCTGCGTCATCCTTTTCCAGCTGAAACAGTGTCATCTGAAACAGTAGTCACTTCTGACTCTACTCTCCCAAATGGCACTTTATCAAGGGTGCCTTATCTACCTAATACCCTGCCACTGCTTCCCTCCAAATCTTTGTTTTTCTTCATGGTGCTTACAGTTGCCTGACGTAGTACTTACCACTGCCTTCAGTGGAGCATAACCATAATGAGGCCCTGGTGCAGATGTTAAGGATACAGTGGTAAATAAAGTCTAAATGGTACTTGCCCTTTGGGGGCTTCCAGACTCGTCTGACTTTAGGTCCCTGTTCTCTGCTCCCTATTGGCAAGTCCTTAGCATCTTTGACAAAATAAAAACACCAAGGATGGTACAATAATTTTCCACAAATTTGCCAAAGGTGTGAGAAAATCCTGGTCATAGAACTTCTTTACAATGTTATTATGAATAAACTCAATGAAATGCATATATCAGCTCTTTGTAAAAGGTAAAATGCTGTAGAAGCACATATTATTATTAGTGTTTAACCAGCATTTACTTTTCATTTCAGTTCTGAGCCAAATTGACAAAAAGGACCCATCTTTCAAATGAATAAATTGTCCCTAGGCATAAATTTGGTACATTCAGAAGCACATTAACAATTTCAGGCTCACCAACTTCTAAAATTCTAATGCTGAAAGGGACCTCAGAGATCACCTAGTGCAACCCCCTCATTTTCGTATTTATGCTTACAGCACTAATTATTACAATCTGTTGCAGTGAATAGTGGTCAAGAGGCATTAACAGACCCGGAGGAGTGCTCCATGTATTTGGCCTCTAATTGGTGGTTACAACTCAATCTTGGCATAAGAGAAGGGATTTCTTTTTTTTTTTTTTTCTTTTCACTACAAATAACCTTGGTCAACATAGTATTTCTTTCCATATTAAAGAGACAGGAAGGAGAAATTCTGTATTAGAAACTATTTGAGTGAACTTGTCTTTCTTTGCTGAAGTACTTTTTGTTGCTTGAAGGAAAATAATCTGGATTGAAAACTGTTTATTCCAACGTTCTGAACAATTCTGATGTCAATATTCTAATGTCAAAGTTCAAAGACTACACGATCTAATTGAATGTTCAAACAGAAAACGGTGCAATGATCACACCAGAGAAAGAGGAATGTATTTTTTTTATTACAACTCATTTCAAGAACCAGAGCGTAGTCTTCCTTGATGAACTACTTCAAAAGTCACCTTGTAGAAATGATTACAGGCACTTGTTAGTGATGCTAAGGACTTAAGAAATCTTTATGCTGTCCGTACAAGTCCACTAAGAATTTAAACAATCCCGTTGTCATAAACTGCAAATGTGATTAAACAGTCATTTTACTTTTTGCTTTGTTCAGGTGTTAGGATAAGGAGGAGACATTATTTTAGTTTCAAACTTTTTATTCTTGAGAGTGTTTTCCTTAATTAAATTCAAGGTGACTGAAATGCTCTTTCAGTCAAAAGAATTACACAAAATTTACAGGTTTGACCTAAATTATTGTAATTGGTTTAAAAATCTTTGCACAATATTAGAGAACATAGGATTAATAAATTGAAAATATACGGAATAGCAAAGTAATACTTTTTACTTGGATATAAAGTATATTGTATGTTATAGTTAATATATGTGAATATATACTGTGCACTTAAAACTGAAAAATTGTACCATATTTAAGTGGCTTTTTAATTCTACAGTTCACAACATCTGGCTTAACTAACTCTTTTAATGTGTTCGCTCATCACCTTGGGATTGTGGACATAGTCTAGAGGGTTTACCAAATGGATTTTCAAGCCAAGCTCCACTGTTAAATTGAATAAGTCTACTATACTCATGCACAGTAGCAGCATATGACTAATGACTCCAAGCAATAAACTGTCTTAGATATAGATCTGTGTTTAGTAATAAAAATGTAATCATAAAGTGGAGTTTCTATCCTACCAAGCCAGTTACCCTCAGCAAACATGTCAATGCCTGACAGCATATTTCAGCACCTTAATGTCACAAAATAAGGAAATGCCAACTTTATTCAAAACTCAACAGATTCCACCTACTTAGGCACCTCTCAACTTGTGGGTTGAATATAATTTTGAAATTCTGATTGCTCAGTAACTGATAATCATCTTTAAGAGATTGGGTGTCTTATTAAAAGACACATAGTTATTTGTAGTAAAGGCAGTTTTTAAAAAAAATGAAATGTTTCTAAAGTTTCACAGTTTTTAATGTACTGTAACTTTTTAAGCAAGGATATTCATAACAGAATTATTCTTTTCTTTCTCATGCCCTGGATTGTACCTTATCCCATGTGTCCAAACAATTGTTTCTTATAATGAAGACTACTTTATATTTTTTAATGATTTATTTTTAGTAATTTATCCAACACATGTGCTAAGGATACAAAACTGAATAAAATATAGTCCCTCCCCACTAGGAGCACATAGGGTAGCAAGGTAGACATTCATATAAATAGACACTGGCAATGTGATTTTATAAATAATGTAATCAAGCTATGAACAAAAACAGTAGGAGCCCAAGTGACAGGGCGACTTATGACTGAGCGAGACAAGCATATAAAGAGGAGGACACATTAGTTTAAATCTAGAGAAGAAATAGCAATTTTCCAGAAAACAAGAGAGCAAAGTCTGCTTTTGGCATAGAGAGTAGCATGGCTAAGGCACAGAATACCTTGTGAAAGGACACTCATGTCTAAGGAGTGGTGGCAAGTGGTGTCCCTGGACTGGAGAGGTCAGTTAGGGGTGATGCAGGGCGGGCAGGTGGGCAAGTCATTCCACATCGCAGCATCGAAGAGACTGGCCATTAAATGCCCCAAAGAGATTAATGTCCAGAACAAGTTTGGAGTATCAGTTTTGGACTTCAGGATAAAGAAGTTCAGACATAAAGCCTATACTTGAGACATGAAGCGTTTCTCTGTGGCTGTGGCCATAGTCCTACATGCACATGGGTACATATGGGTAGAGTAGGTAAACAACTACATTTTGAAATTTAAAGCACAGTAACTGAAATAAATGTCCCAATATGTCTAACATCTACCATGGGGAAAGCATTGTCCACTGAAGTCCCTATAAAAACCCAATCATTATGCCCAGGAGTCATCTCATGAGCTTATCTGCATCAATAGTCTTGGCCTGCTAAAGATGCCAAGCAGTCAGTGACATCTCGATTTGAAGGGAGTGAATCTGGGGTATTGTCTACCCTATGCTGGCCAAAATAAGGGCGGAGTGGAAAGTCAGAAGGAGGCAGAGCAAGAGATTGGATGGGACTCAGGTGAGGTGTGGACAGCTTCTCCTGGCAGAACTATTATATCTATTGTTACTCTGTAAGTTTAGAAGGCTGCCTCATGAAAAGATATGAGAATCAGAAAGAAAAAAGTACTAAAAGCAAGAAACAAGAAGACACTCATGGCTAAATAAGTTCCAGGTGTCTTTTGGTACCAGGTGTTGGATTTGAGTGAATCCCTCTTCCAAGAGGGAAAGGACCCTCAGCCCTCTCCAGATGCTTGCCATTGGTGTGGCACCTTCAGGGTCTGGCACTAACTTGGTTTTACCTGTCCCTCTGGAGTGGAAACACGTTTCTTACATGAACGCAGTGAATTATCTCTCTGCATTTAGACCATCTTCCGTTGCCACATCCTCCACTGTCCTAGAGCACTCCGGAGGAGCTAACAGAGTCTGAGCGGTCACTGGCATTCTTTGTTAGGCACTGATCATGTGTCAGGCACCTGTCACTAGCCATCTTCAGGCTGCATGTCCCTAGCACCCTGTATTGACCTTACTGATGATCTCATTTCACCTTGAACTCTTCATTGCAGTGTGATGCCTCTGTGATTGCTACAGTCCCCCTCTTTCCCTATACCAAAGCCCGATGTGATTTTTTTTTCCATTTGGCGAGTTACTGTTTCGTATTTGAAAACTGCCTTCTGCTCTTCCTGCATGTCCACAGCACTGAGGACTGAACTCCGACTGGTGCAGCATTTGGTCCCGATTTCTCCGCTTGTTCCTTTCCCTGCGTGTGCAGCGTAGGAGAGGACTGGGGAGGGAGGGCGCGTTCTCAAGCCCTGTTATCACTTTGCATGCTAACATACATGAGATATGTGCTAGAATAGGAATTGTTGCAGATAGGTAATGTTTATTGGACACGTACTTTGTGCCAAGCATGTATATGTGTTTTACAGAAGCTTTAAATTTTAGCTCTGAACATAACACCATACTGCATTAGAACAAGTTAAAGGCCAGTTCTCCACACATTCCAGGTAAACTGGAAGTTTAAAAAGTGTATTCACAGTATAACAAAATGTACATAAGATATCATGAACCAGAAAGTGAGGTTTTTGAGCAATATTATAAATAAGCATTTTTTCTTCACTGTTTCTCACTTAAAATAGCCAAGTTGGAATATAAAACAAATTTCATAAGCCTTCTAGAAAGCCTAGGATTTAGAGAAGTGAGACACATAGATCTGCCCCTTGTGTTTTGACCCGTTTTTTTCAAGATGACAAACCAGAGATCCTTCCCTCTCTCTGCCGCCCACCCTCCCCCAAAAACCTTAAAATATGCTTCATTATTATTTCCACAGTTTTCACCCTATATTTCCACCCTATTTTCAATTCACTCATAGAGAAGAAATAAAGAACATAAAGCTGTCTGGATATAATTCTGCTAAATACTCATGATTTTAGAATCAAGTGCTCAATTTAAAGAGCAGTTCTCTCAAGCACTGGCCAGAGTATTTCCTCCCCATACTTAACAAAGTCTTTTTTTTTTTCTCTTCCACAGATAAGGGCCAAATCGTAGATCCAACAGGCGGCTTTCATAAATCCAGAGTATTTCCTGAGCAACAGGACATCAAATCTGTAATACACGATCCTGCCAAACCCATGTTTTGGTTTGTCCCCACATCATGTCTTAGGTCAGTATCAGCAGGCATGTGACTAACAATCTCTGAAGAGTTAAAAAGATCATATGATATTTCAGATAAAATTGCTATATTTTTGATGTGTGTGTGTGTGTGTATATATATATATATATATATTTAACTGTCAAGCTGGTTAACCACAGATTTTAAACTTCACTTATTTTCTTTATTGGGAAGCAATGGAAGTATTCTTATTACCTTAGTGGCATTTCTTGTGTTTGAGAGGGATTTTTAAAGAATCTGAAATATCCATAAAATGGTCAGGTTTAGAACTTTGAGACTTCAAAAGTTATTACTTTATAAAAATGTCATTATTCTGATAACGTCAGCTTGTCTTGTTTGAAAGTTTTGCATTTAGGTTCCATACGAGGAATGTGTATGACCGAGGATAGTTATGCCTATAAATCCAGTATTCTCTGTTTGCTATGTTCCCCCTCCCAGTCCTGTGACTTTTAATATCTGGTGCCTATACCTTATGCAGAGCATCTCATGTGTGTATGTATTAGGATGGACGGATTCTTATTCAAATGTAGTATCCAAACACCTCCAACTCTCAGGGGCTTAAATAGGCAGAAGTGTTTTTTCCCAGTCGTGCTCTCTTCCTGTCTGGGTCTCAGGGCCCAGCCCGCTCAGCTGGGGCAAGCTGGAATGACACAGATGGCCGTGAGGAAAGGGGGGAGCCTGGCAAATCCAAATTTCTACCCCAAAGTGGCACTTACCACTTTTGTTTACATCCTAGTGACCAAATAATGTGAAATTCCTGATCTCAAAGAGGCGGGGCAAGACAATCATATGTGCCTGCATGAAGGAGACCTGGACCTAATGGAGAAGAGCATTGAGAACCATCTGGACCTTAAATATTGAGTTTACCCTCCATTCCATGTGGAAAATATGCTAAGCCCCTACACAACCCCAAATTGCCATTTAGTCATGACATCAAGTTCAAAGAGCTGGATGTCTGGGTGACCGGGTGGGCTAGAAGTCTTCATGAGAGGAGGAGTTAGGCAGTAACTGTGTGTATTTCCAGGCCAGTTATGCTCTGCACACACCCAAGACCCAACAATGGAACAAAGACAAGGTAACAGCGATGAACACTCGCATTCAGACAGGAGACTGGGAGACACGCAGCAGACCACGGGCTGGCTGTGGTCATTCTCAAACCCCACCACTCAAATATTTTGAGGACTTGCTTTAATAAAGCACCAGTTTCACTTTCTGGGAGTAGCAACTTTGTGTTTTGTTGTCTGTGGCCCCTGGTTCAGCTTTCTGGAAGATTCTTCCTCTTCCATCATTTTCCTTTACACCTGACATGGGCACCCAAAGAACACACCTCTCTGATGAGCAGCCATCCTCAGCACCCATCCTGCTCCCAGGCAGCAGGAGGTCCGTGGGCATTTAAAGTTTCAAATAGTCTGTCCCTTTCAATCCAGGTCGATGGTTCTTTTAACAGTACAAGGTCCTTGAAAAATTAGTTGGCTTCTTGTCTATTTCTGCATGACTTCTGTTTTCTAATAGTCACACCTGTGGTGCTTTTTGAGAAACACTTTTTACATGAACTAATATTCCTTGCTTCTCATCCTCATGCCTTTCTCTATTTAGTCACAGCTACACTCAGCCCATCAAGTGGGGAACAGTCACACACTTAGTCTCTTGTCCCGTTTTGTTTGATTACTAGACTTAATGGGCATCACATTCTTAATGGGACCTTCCATTGAGACCCCTTAATTCTTTCATGGATTTTAACAATTGACATTATAGTCATACCCCCACGTTTATCTTTATGAAAAGTCTTAGAACAACTAAGGCCCGTCAAATGTATCATTTTCATAAAGATAAACATGGAGATATGACTATGGGCCTTAGTTGTTCTAAGATTTTTTAGCTTTACCTTTTGCCTTCTTTGTGTATCCTCTGCTGGACCACATTTCCCAGGCTCCCATGTGGCTAGGAGGGACCATGTGATCACATTCTAGCCAATGATAGGCAAATAGAAGTGATAGATGTCACTGCCAAATCAAGTATTTAAGTCACCTCCCTCCAACCACCCACAGATTGCCTGTGATCTTTTTTCTTCCCTTGAAGAGAAGAACTGAATAGTCTTGCAGAAGGCTACCAACCTAAACAGAGTACCCACTGGACTTCACAGAGGCTGGAAAAACCTTCGACTGTGTGAAGCCAGAGCTTTTTGGTTAAATTTTTATAATGTATTTCATTCTTTAACTAATGCAAACACACTTTTATTAAATTCTATACTGTGTAATGATTATTATCATTACCATTTTGTAGATTATTAAATTGAGATTAGGAGAGGTTAGGTAACTGGTACAAGGTGAAATGGCTGGTAAATTCAAACCAAGACAGGCTGACCTCAGAGCTCAAATTTTAAGCACAACAGTGCCCATCTCTCCATTTTATATTAAAACAAAAACATACTTTAAAGCTGCAGGATTGGGAGAGGGAAAGAAGACAGAGATTAATGGAATAGAATCGTGAAGTCAGAATCAGTGTCATGTATTGATAACCATTTAGCATATGACAATAAGAGTATTTCAAATTAGCAGTGAAAGCTACATATCCCATACTTTATGCTGATGTATTTTACAGGAACATTAAAATAACAGATATAAAAAATTAAATCATAGTAAAAGAGACAAAGATATTTATCTGATCTTATTTCTAACTCCTAATATAACATCCAGCGTTTGGTTAATGTTCAGTCAAACCTTAGGATAACTACCCCTGTCTTACACTTGACGGCAACCATATGAGAGACCCCAGTGTCATGAGAAATACTAATAAATTATTGTCTTGTTATAGAGTACAGGTACCAAGTTCAACTACACTGAGACCCAAGCTAGCCACTTAGAGAGAAAGAGGCCATGTACAGAAACAGGAAAGCAGATACGCAAGTGAAACCTTTCGGACTCTCCAGACTGGCTTTGCCTCCAGCTGAATGAAGATGACCTGGGCCGATGACGCCTGGAGTGGAGGAGCTTCCCGCTGAGGCCGCCTTAGCTCCTGACACCCAGAACCATGAGAAAATAGATGGTGGTTGCTCGACCATGTAATGCTTTGCGGTAAGTTTTAAACACCATGAGATAACCAAAATATGAGCTATTTAGAACTAGGTCTCTATATTTGCTGCTAAGTCTTTTAAAACTATTTTCAATATAGGTAAATAAATAAAAAGGAAGGATGGACAGAAGTCTGGGTGCTTTAGGATAATTTTCTGCATGCACTGGGAAGAAGTTAGGTTATTTAAATCCTCAGAGCCAAAACGTTGGTTTAGGAATGGCGAAGGAGATGGGCAGGGGAGACATGGCTTATCTGATTTCATGGAAGATGCAGAAAGAGCTTCTTTAGAAGATGCAAGACTCAAGTTGCTCAAGACTCCTGGCTATCTGCCCACAGCACACAGAGCAGTGCATTTGCGGGCTGCTTCCGCCTGCCACGTCCTCCCCATTTGACGCATTTCTTCACCTCTCTATCTCTCTATAAACACAGCATGTCGTCACTCCTCGCTGCAGCGTCCCCGGCATGTCGTCTGATCACCAACACTTGAGTTGTTAGGAGAAAACCAAAGGGCACAGTGAATGCGTGAGTCTGCACTGATAATTCTTCCCCCAAGTACTGTTTTTCCTCCAGCCCCTTCTTCAGATGGATGGCAAACGCGGTGGGTGCTGCTGGGGTGGAGCCATCTGCTTACCCTCAGCTCCCTGCAGGACATCCATTGACAGTTTGTACATACAGCAGGAGAGAAATGAGTTAATGACACTCGTTGCTCCCCCAAAGCGTGCACCTGTCACTTCTCTTCAGTCTACCATCCTGTTTTGAAACCTACTACCTTCTAGAAAGTTCCATCTACAAAGGTTGGTTGTTGATTTTTGAAGAGCATATTCCTGGACCCCAAAATCCCTGTCGTATTTTCATCTGCATAACTGTTAATTGAACAGCATAACCGTGACAGCTAACACAGCAGCAGCCTCTGAAACTTAGAAAGGTGACAGCATGGTGGCCCCAGAGGCGCTGGTGCACTTGCCGACAGGCTCACACCCCAGAGCACTGACACTTGCCCTTCAGTCCCACCTTCAGAGCGAGAGTGCTTTCCTAGCACATTTGCTTGTCCCCGTCTATGCTTGGGTCAGCCCGGCAGAGCATGGCCTGAGATTTTTCATTTCTTTCACTGAAAAGAAATCTGAAGTATGTAAATGCTTAGCCCAGAGGAAGAGCTGGCACTTTCATCTTTCAGAAAGTAAACGAAGTAGCAGTGACAATTGCTCATCTGGATTTAATTCTAACCTACAAGGAAGGACATGTGTGTGTGGGGGGGGGGGGGCTCTGAATAATAGGAAATTTATAAGAAAAAAGTGATTTCATCTTAGACTTGCTAATTATTAAATAAGAATGTAATGAGTATATCAGTTCAGACCTGGGCTTTATAAAAGCAGATTTCAAAAGGTTCCAAGGAAAAATAAAAAATAGGTGTCTCAATTGGCTAGAGATTCTGAAGTAATGAGATGAAAATTCTTAAAATAAGCAAACTAGAAACGAAGGAACAGAAAAGGACATGGCATTACTACAACTGCCAATGTTATAATGAGGAAGAAATCTGGAGGGGAAGGTGATACGAAAGAAATTACGGTGGCTGCACAAGAAAGTTTTGACCTGCTCTGATTTTAAAACACCAAACATAAATGATGGAGGAAGATTGTTGGCCTAAAACAAATGAAAAATAAATGAGTGACAGAACTCAGCAAGCCAGTGGTGAGAAAGTTAACGTTTTAGAGTAAATAAAGGCTTGTAGAAATGCTTGTAACAATTACAACACTTTTGTATAGATTTGAGTAGGGAAGGGTAGGGAAGGCCATTGAGGTGGGTCATTACCAAAGAGAAAGAACAAAATAACAGAACTGATGAACAGGTCCATTGCTTCAACAGTGTTCTAGGTAAAAAGGTATCTAAATGTTAAAGAGCTAACAAACTATATTTAAATAAATACATTTTCGGTTCCAGAAAAATGTGGATGGGCAAATAATTTGATTTTTAACACATCAATTCCATATACTAAAGCCTTCTGACTTTTGACAGTAATCTCAGCAGAACTGGAGAAGCAATTATTCAAGAGATGGCTCATGCACCCACTGAAGGGCTGTAGCAATCTCTAGGATTGGCAGAACACGCAGAACAAAGCACACAAACTAAACCCATTTGAAAGCTAAATTTAGGGTCAGGTAGCAGAGAATGCCTTGTACTTTTTCATTTTTGCAAGTGGCAGCATGGTATGAGTTAAGAACCAAGGCTCTGGTGTGAGGCTACTGGGTTCAGATCCTAGCTTTGCAACTTACTGTGTGACTCTAACCAGTTGCCTAACTTCTCTGTGTCAGTTTCCTTATCTGTAAAATGGGGAAATGATGGTGCTCATGCTCGTCTCATAGGTAACTGTAAGAATGAAATGAGGTGGTACAAGTAAAGCACTTCTAAGTGCATGTGGAACCTGGTTTGGATCTCAGAGCAGAAAAAAGACATTTATGAAACAACTTGTGAATGCCAAATCAAGTCTATAATTTGGTTAAGAACAATGTGAAGATATCGTTTTCTTAGTTTTCACAAATGCATATGGCTATGTAAGATATTAATATTAGGGAGAACTTGGAGAAGGGTCTATGAAACTCTTTCTACTATCTTTGCAACTTCTCAATAAATCTGAAATTATTCCAAAATAAAGTGTATTAAAAAAATGAAATTCACAAACTGTGCCTAACATAAAATACTTGATAAATGTGACCTATTATCATTGTTCTAAAATTTTATTTACAGTCAGTATATAACAATCTAAAAAGTCTAATATAGGCATACTAATCCTGACCCAGCAATATATCTTGGGTGAAGATTTTGAAGCTCTAAGTACCGTGATTTGAGATAGCACAAAACTGGGAGAAAGCTAATATATTTAAAGCTTATATCCACTAGCTTTTTTTTAAGCAAGAGACACCAACTCCAGCTTAGGTGAGGCTTACAAAATCAAAGGAGATGCAGAGCAATGGGCCTTGGAAGGACAGGGTCAAGAAAACTCTGGGGATCTAATTAGCAGGAAAGAAGGGATCATCTAATCAGAGTGCAGTTCAGGGATGTGTAACCTACAATAGTTTTCAACTTTGGACCCCTCCAAGACTCATATTCCAAAGAGCAAGAACGACTGAATTAGCCCAGCCTGGGTCACGTGGGCCCTCTGGAGCCCAGCATGGGAACAGACGCGGGAGCAGGGGCTGTAACAGGAAGGAAGGGACCTGGACACGAGGCACGCAAAAAGAACAGAAATTCAGTGCAGCCATAAATGCAGTTTTGAAAAGATCTTACTAATAAAACTTGGGAGGGATTCTAATGACATAAAATCTGGCTTAAAGGTTAAGTTGGTTTTATAAAGGGAAGAAATAAGCTAAGAGGCTCTAACTGTCTGTGTGCACAGGGTGAACCAACCTGTCATTTAGCTGCCCAAACACCACGCTATGCGGAGGCTGGATATAAATGCAAGGGGTGAAGGCCCTCCTGATGTCGGCACTAATTAGGAGAACTTGTGTTCTAGTATTGGTTCTTTAACTGAGTGGGGTATTTCCAAAAGGGAATAAATGAGGTAAAGTTCTATGACTGGAAGTTCTATGACTGTGTTCAGTGGTCTCCAATGTGGGATTTATGCACCCTGGGGGGAAAAAGAATACTTTGGAGTGAAGGCAAAATACCAGAGCTGCTTTTAATATTTATATTGTATATAGAGAAAGAAATTCATTAAACTTAAGTGTTATTTGTTCTACAGATTGCCCCTGGTGCGCTACCTGTGTCCAGAAGTTAGGCAGTCTCTGTCACATGTCATGAACCATGTGTGGGATTACTGCATGAATGCTGTCCTGGGGCCCACCGTCTCACCTTCAGTTTAAATGGGCCCGGGTAAGTGGGTTTGGGAAGTAATGTAAGGAGGCTGTTTCAAAAAGGCACCAGCACAGATGTAGCACTGTTATAATCATGGTATTACAAAGAAACCAAAATAAAATGGGAGAGCATGCACTTCTGTTCCCAGGACAAACCCCTCACTAGCTACATTAAGGGATGAAAGCAATAATGATTTAAATAAATCTACAAGAAGCTGGCCAACAAGTTCAAAATTGTCAAGAAGAAATTCTGCATTATGGATTTGTATCTATTACTCTGAATGGTAAAACACCCTGAATTAGTAATTCTTAACAGGGGGTAACTCTGCCTCTGAGGGGGACACTTGAAATGTTCAGAGACATTTTGGTTATCAAAACTGGGAGATGTCATCTAGTGGATAGAGGTCTGGGATGCTGCTGCTGAACCTCCTACCTGGTGCAGGACAACCCGCCACCCCCACCGCCAAACAAAGAATTCTCTTATCCAAAGTGTCAATAGTGTCAAGGCTGAGAAGCTTTGAATTAAATGTACATTAATATATTATCAAATAATAGGGCTACCTATAAAATTTATGATATGCATGAATAATACATTATATACATATATGAAGTAATGTGTGTTATATGTACGTTTAAATTAATATATATGGCAAAAGTACTTTTAGGATGGGGACTGTAAATAAAAAAAGAGTTTGGACACCATCAGAATAACACATAGATGCTTGATAGAGGTTATTGTTTGCTTTTATTTAAAGACTGGTTAAAGTTTTGGAAACCATGTCACAGAAATTATTGAAGGATCTGTGCTTACGGCATTTGAAACAGAAGATGAGAGCATTATTTTAGCTGTCTTCAAAAATTTATGAGTATTTTGTAGAAGAAAGATTTATCTTAGTGCTTAATCTCCAGAGGGCAGAACTAAGATCATTGGACTCAAACATCAAGATGACTGTTTTGATACAATAGAAGGAAGAATTTTCTAACAATTTTAGTGGTTAGGCAATGAAATGAGCTGCTGTACTACAGGAAATTCTCCCTTGGGATGGGACGTTGGCCAAGATGAGTTGTGTGGGCTTCAGCTCAACAAGTCTGCAATTTTTGTTCTTAAAATACATGCACAGCTTTTTAAGCAACTTATTTTGTACTCTAATGGGCCACACTATGTTTTTAAAGCAAAGGTTGCAAACTTTTGTGGTCCCCAGAAGTGTGTTCTGGTTTCCAAAATAGTGTTTAGAAACATTTTAAAATTAATAACCAACATTTTAAAAGCAAGAGATTTCATGTTAAATAATCCAGGTTTCAGGTTTCTCTTGCAATATGACAGCACCAGGTCCAAGTTCCTACATGACAACAGGAAGCTGGGATTGTCCACTCTGCTCATTCCTATGACCTGCCTTTGCCCTGAGAGCCTGAGACTCAGAGCTGAGCAGTGGTTAACAAAGCTGCTCCAGTGCCGCGTGACTTGGCTGTAAATCCTTCTGGCATCATTTACTGGTGGTGTAACATTGGGCAAAATACTTCATGTCCCCTTTGATTTAATTTTCTCTTCTCTGATATGATGATAGCTATGATATCCACCTCATAAAGATGTATTAAGATTAGCTGAGTTCACCACGTGCAAAATCATTGGAAGAGTTTCTGGCATAGCTGTGCCTAGTGAGTGTCTCTTACAGCTATTTGAGTTTGTGGCTCCTGGTAGAAAGGTTGCCTGAATGCCTTTCTCATGCAATTCTCAGCAGAATGTTTTAAGTTAACACTGTTTCCCTGATCTGACATTACTGTCTAAGTGCACGTCATGCAAGGGACACCAGTCACGTTTCCATCCAGGCTTTGAAACAATAGTCCTGACCATTTTTTATATGTCATATTCGGTAACTGGTTAAAAACAAAATAAAGGTGTGGTTGGAAGAGATTGGAAAGAACTATTATCTTTCTTTTATATGACTTTGATAATTTCATGTCAGTAATTAGAGTGAAAACACACAGCTGCAAAAGTACAACACTAGGGGAGCCATAGGCACCATCACTATCGCTTAGCACAGTGACTCTGAGGGAACCCAAAAGAGAAATTTGGATTGGAAGGAAGGGATAATATTAAGAAATGTCTGTTAGAGCACTGGAGAGTAGTTTCAGTTCCTGGGGACCACTACATCACCACTTCACCATCTAGAATGTTCCAATCGGTTGATGTAAAGTTAAAGTTGCAACTGCATCATCATCTTGCATAACTGAAATTAAAGGTTTGTTTTTTATTTTTATTTTTTGCAGCTTTATGGAAAAATCGAAAGATGGGTAACATCATTAGGAATTATATTGGATCTAGAGAGATGTTATTCGGTGAACAAAAACTGGCTTTGATCTTGGTTATATAACCTTTTTATTTTTGGTTCAGGTTGAACTGAGATGGCCCACAGATCTTTCCCCATCGGTTGCTATTAGAGCAAAACCACAAAGCCCAGAAATTGCAGGCTTGCTCACTCTCCAGTGCTTAGCCATCCTCCCAAGGAAGGCAGACACATCTTCCAAGATACTGCTTTCATCAAAAAACAGCTGATAATGACAGATAAAGAGCTGCCTGGTGATTTTTTCCTAAGGATTTTCTGAATACTAATAGGACACAGAGCTTTTATCTGAGAAGAAGCCTTTGTGGCCAGTGATTGTCTTGTCGTTAAACCTGGCCACAAATGATTTTGCCCCACAGGATATACTTTACCAACCACAGAAAAAAACAAGAATAAGTAGATACTTTTTTTAATCATGAGAAAGAAATTAGATTTTGAAGTATGCACATGTTTATGCAATAATGAATAAGATCTGTGTGTATGACTAGTGATTTCTGTTTCATTACTGTGGAGTCACACGTTGTGCTTGTGGGAGGCAGAATGAAGTGACCTGGGATCATATTCTAGTAGAGGGAGCCTGAAGCCCCACCGGGCTTTATTTAAGTATATTTTAATGGGCCACCTTGTTCATATACCTCCTGAACTACACAATTAAGCTTACCATGTTAGTGGAAATATGTTAATACATGTTAACATATACATTAATATATGCTGCTTTATGTTTACCTTTCATTATTTATCATACATTGGTCTTGCCTCCCCAACTGTAGTATGTATTCCATGAGGTCATGGACCCCTCTAATACTTCTTCTCTTCCTCTTTGTTGATGCTAACAGAGAACTGGGCACCTTCATAGGTGCAAGAATACATGTGGATTGATTGAGTGGCAAAGGTTGTGGATGTGAAAAGTGATCAGAAGAATGATTACACGGTTCCAAGAAGTTGAGTTTTCAGAGGAGCAAGTAATGGCTTAATTAGAAAGTGACAGATTGGAAGGGAAAATAAAACTCTGAAGAAGGTGGCTTGTCTCAACACTGTTGAGAGAGGAGCTACAAAACAGAAATGGATAATTTTGAATGATGCCACATTTAATTTCCTTATGCTATGGGTTAAGATAATGTAGGGCCAGTTAAGTATGTCAGTTCTTTGAAACAGCTGTAGACAGGCTTCCCCTCACTTTGCATTGCATTGAATCACCATCAATGGTTTCCATAAAGACTTATTTTAAAAATAGGTAAGACAATGGTACATGGTTGCCTTATTGACTGTCATCACTCATAGAAAATATGTTAACGCTTCTTCTGTTAAGTGATGTTCTCACCCCCATCCACCTGCAGTATCAATGATAAATAGTGGGGTATTTGTTTGAAAGTTAGCAGCCAGTAAGATTTTCAACCTGACGTCTTAACATATTATGAGTCAAATGTCTAGACTGACTTTATGAGCAGCTAAGAAGTGGAAATGGTGCCCTCAGCACTTCTTCTGAAATTGTCTAAAGGAGAGTGACTATCATAACTGCTATTTCATGACTTGTTCAAAAGCAAGTGATTTTTTTTATGTGAATACCAGCATCTTTGATATGTATGATTCATCTGCATATGGGTGGAAATGCTGTCTCCCCTGCAATAGGTGAGTGATGGACTTTGATTGTATCAACACATGTTTGGGCCCTCTTGTATTTATGTAACCATTATAAGATCAACGCATCATTGAAGTCCTTCATAGAGAATTTAAATTAATGGAAGCAACCACTTTGAGTCATCACTTCAGTACATTTCTATAGGGTAGGTCACCAGATATGTATCCTCTATTTTTAGATTTGTTTCAGAAGAGAAGGAATAGTGACTTAACATTTGAATAATTATTATAGGTCAAGCTTAGTATAGGATTTTAATGTCATTGTGTCATTGACTCTTCAACAACACTCTTTAGGTGAGATTATCCTCATTTATACAAGAGGAGAAGGAAACAGAGAGGCTGAGTAAGTTGCTCAAGGTACACACAGCTAGTGAATGTGACAGGATTTGAATCCAAATCTATCATAAAGCCAAACCCATGATGTTTTTCCTTCATTAAAAATATGATTTTTAATTTTCTGCAATTCTCCCACTGTAGCTACATCAATTTTTCATATTTACAGAACTAATATTTATTGTGTATTGACTACATCCCATGGCTTCATTTGCTAAGTGCTTGAAATGTATTCTTCTTTAATTCTCATAACAACCCTGCAGCAGATATGATTATTATAGGGTCTGTATTATCAATGTGGAAACTGAGGTATAGCAAGGCTATCCAAATTGCTCAAGGTCATGTGACTAATAAGTTGCAAACAGGATTTGAACCCAGGCAGTGTGGCTCCACAGCCTGTGCCTGTAATCACTATCCCTAACCACTATACTCTGTATGACTTACCATCTTACACATAAACACACGCTTAGCTTTGACCTTGAAGTGTACCATTTAGTATATCGATATGTAATTACCTAATAGGGACTCAAAACAGAGCTTCTCTGGGTGTCTCACTTCAAAATGGTTTATGTTCTGGCTGAATCAGACTGAGTAAGTAACATTTTACCCTACCATCAATTTTACATGTTTGAGTCCATTTTTCCTATATAATAATGTATCTCTGAAAGACCAATTTCTATTTATTCTATTAAACAAACAGGTGATTCTTTAATAAAAATATATGTGAGGTTTGCCTTCCAGATTATGTTTGCTGTACAATATAAATTAATTACAGATGGAGTATGGGTCAAAGTGGGTAACAATATATCCAAGTTTTCACATTACTTTAGATAGAGGACTTCAAGTAACATCTTGGTACGGCTTTGAGTTATAAAATAAAATAAATGGGCATCTTGCTTGCCTTTGAAGATCCTCTTGCTAATCTCAGATTGGCATCTCAAATTTTAATTAGTGATTTAAAATGTGCTTACACAAAGAACCTTGTCCAAGTTGTCTGTTTCAGCCAAATTAAACTATTAAACTAAGTAACCTAATTAAAACCCTTTTAGCTTTTGATCAATATTTTATTTACATTCATATTTCCTGGGAAGCTTGATTAGCTTTCTGGATGTGATAGTTATTTCTCCCCCATTTGTCAAAGGTTGTTTTTAAAGAGGAAAGTCTTCCCTCCAAGGCTGTGGAACTAGGAGGAAGCAGACAAGGGCAGCTTTGGTGCACACCCCTCCTCCCTCTGCACCCTGGGTGCCTAGGGAAGTCGGGCTGTGCTCCTTGCATCGACAGGGAGAGGTCCGGGTTACGGCTATAGCTACGAGACAGCGAGTGGTACAATTGTCCCATAAACAGCTCATCCCTCTATGTGTCCTTCATGGAGACCCTGGCAGCATACATGACAGTGATTGCTGGAAATGAAGACTGTAATGTGCTGGCCAAGCCAGAAAGTAGGTTCCCCTATTCCTTATTCTTAAGAGTCAAGTAGTTTTATAAGACTTGTGAAAATAATGTCCTTTTTTGTCCCCTTTTCACTTTCTCCATGCCTATTTCCATTGGAAAACTGTCATTTCCAAGAAGCAACCACTTCCAGCTGTTTTTATACATTTATGTAGAAATATCTCTAAAAAGCATACTTACACCTTCTTGACTTCTAAAATTTTAGATGCACCTATTAATTAATTTCCTACTATAGAGGATTATGGTTTAAATATCTTTAATTCCCCCGTCTACCTACACAGATACACACACATTTTCCACATGCCCCATCCTAACAGAATCACAGCACAATTTTGATTATGTAAGTATTTAACATTGACATTTTCATGACCTTATAAACACTATTGTCAGCTAAACATGTAGTGTAACTAAGGGAACTTTTCCTTTCTTGCAAAACTCTTTGTTTTCTGTAATGTGGACTGTCTGATTTCTTTGTTTACTTAGTTTTCTTTGAGCCCATCTACCTTAGTTTCATATTCTCCCCTAATTAATTAAATCTCTCTTAAAACAATCAAACATATTGATAATAAAATTTCATATCATTGGGGACACCACTCTCAGAGCCTCTAATCTGCTCTAAGCTAATCTGGCTGGTCTTTATGGATGGTATACAGCTGCCATTCTGAGGTCACTCTTTACTATCTTGGGTTGTCTTCATTTCTCCGTGGAGTCAGTCTCAATTTTCCTGGATTTTGATCAGTGTCCTTAATTTACTTTCATGTCTTGGGAAAGCCCATTCTCTTGTAGCTCCCTGCAAATGAGTACGAAGGAGGTAAATTGTCTAACAGTTAACATACCTGAAAAATGTTTTTGTTCAATCCTTGCACTTAATTTCTTTGGTATGGAGAATTTTAGTTTATGTGACACACTGTATTTTCCAAAAATAACTAAAACAATCTCTTCCATCCCACAAGCTTTTAGAATGTGATTTTGATGTTCCGATTATAGAGAGGTGGGGATCCCTGTCCTTGAATCTAGACACTTATAACCATGGTGATAGTGACACCGTGTGACCTACCTGACTAGGACGCATAAGTTATACGGGTTTTACTTGATATTTTCTTTTGCTTTATTTCCCCTTGGTACACTTGACTCTTGGAACCCAGCCAGAATGCTCTGAGGATCCACAAACCACCCCATGGAGGCACCCACATGGAGAAGAATCTACGGCCAATACCAACTCACCAGCCATGTGGGGGAGCTCACTTGGAACTGGGGCCACCTGACTTGCTGAGCCACCCCAGCTCAAATTACCAGGAGCAGGTGAGCCATCCCTGCAGAGCCTTATCCACATTGCACATTTGTGAGCAAAATGTGATTTTGGGGCTTGGAATGGTTTGCTATGCAGCAGTAGATAACTGGGAGAGTTAAGGGAAATAATTCCCTAGGAATTTTGAAGAAATTATTCCTCTGTCTCTGAGCTTCCCATATTGCTATGACAAGCATGAAGATGTTCTAATTTTTGATTCACTTACTATAACATTTTTAATTTGTATGGAAGTTTTTAGAATTTACCCTTTGCAGAAATTTCATAATGTTGAGCCCTGATGTAGATCTTTTTCCTTCCATTGTACAGAGCAGCCACTCAGTGTGCCTTTTAATCATGGAAAATGATTTTGCATTAGTTCTTTGATGATTTATTCTCTTACTTCTATCCTTTCTTTCTGGATGTCTACATGACTATTGAATTGTCTGGACTAAATCCCCAAATCTCCTGTCCTCTATTGCCTTTTTCTCACTTTTTTCTGTCTTTCATGCTTCCATCTATTTTCTGGGGTATTTCCAGTGCTTTATTATTCAATTATTCTATTGAGACTTTACATTTCTTTTAGTATATTTTGAATTCCCCAGCATTTGCACTTTGTTTCTGGTTTTTAATAGTGTTCTGTTCATTTTATTTTCTTCATTAATGTACCACCTTTGCTTACCTCTAAAACGGGATTATATATATATATATACATATATATATATAAAATATAATTATTTTATAAATAATTTTTATAAATAAAATATTTTTTATTATATATATTATATATATATATTATATAAAATATATTATAAATAAAATATTTTATAAATAAAATATTTATAAATAAAATATAAATAAAATAATTTATAAATAAAATATAATAGAAATATAAAATATTTTATAAATAAATTATAAAATAATTTATATAATATAAATATAAAATATAAAATATATATATATATAAAATATATAAAATATATAAAAAATATATATATATATAAAATAAAATATATAAAATATAAAAATAAAATATATATATAATCTTTCTTTCTTCTTATATGTTCTTTTCAAATCTCCTAGAGAATCAGTACTAGAAAAAGCAAACACAAGTATAAATATTCTATTTTTACTTTTGACTCTATTGACTAAAACAAAACAGAAAAACAACTTCCTGCACAGTCTGCCTCCTCCAGGTCATTTCTTTTTTCATTTTTTGTCTTGGCCTCTGTCCTTCGTGTTAGAGAATTTCTTTGAAAATCTAATGCTCGTCAGCTATCTGATTCCATCAAGTGTGGAACATTAAGAAGTGGACTAGAAGCTCTGTCTCCATTTTTGCTGACTGTGAACTCCCCTTAAAGGTGATCTGGTTGGGTAGGCCACTGCTCTGGAGAAGCTGGGGCACCAGTAGCTTGGGCCTTTCCATTAGTCAAATTTACCTGAGAAGATACTTCCAAGTTTCTCTTTGGAATGCTTTCCATTTAGAATTTTGAGATCTGAATGGAAAAAGAGACTTGGAAGTCACAGTGTACAGAATATCAAATCTCATGTAAGTCCCTGTTTTTTTTTCTGTATTCATCAGGACTCTGGACTGGGCCTGGTGTTCCCACAGATCCTCTCTATTTTACAGCTTCATAGACTAAAACTTCACCCTTTTTTTGGATGGTCTCTGGAGAGAGTGGGATTGTATCTGAAACTCTAACTGTACCTCAAAGACTTTGAATAAATTACCCTGTTTTATATCCCACCATGTCTCTCTGTCTCTCACATACAAATGCACCTGCAGGGGTCCTGGCACTGTTAATTTCTGATTATTTTAGAGGTTCACAATGCATATTATGTTGATTCTCATTTTTCCTATTGCTTAGCTATTTTTTTTTCTTTTGTTTTTTTAGGTCTGCTAAGTCCATTACTACTGGTCTCTTTATTTTTCAGTTTCCAAAATGTTGTGTCTTTATTCTGCTTTTCTTTTTTTGGTATACTGATGAAAGAAAACAACAATGAGAGTGGTATTATTCATTGTCATTTTATTGAGACTTTTGAAGAAGTGGAGATAAATAACAGTATCACTGAGCTTTTATGTTACAAACTATCAAGAATCCTAAAACTAAGTGTCCTAAAGTAAGAAATACTTAATATTGCTGAGATTCCATGGGTCAGCTGGTTAATTCTGGTGATCTGGGCCAGGTTTGACTGATCCCAGGCGTGCTTACACATGTATTTGTGGTCAGCGGACAAGTTGGCTGAAGTCTGGCTGGTTTAGGATGGTCTCATTCGTGTACCTGTAGGTTGACTGGCTGTTGGCTGAGGTGCTGAGGATGACTGAGCCATGAATATCTCATCATCCAATAGGCTGTCCCAAGTTTGTTCCTGATAACGATGATTATTTCCAAGAGCAAAAGCATAAGCATACAAAACTTGTGTTTGCAAATGGCACATCATTACTTCCACCATATCCTGTTTGCCAAAATGAGTCCAAGGGCAACCCAGGTTCAAATATTAATGAAATGTTAGTAGGAGGAACTACAAAGACACATGAGGCTTTGATATAGGGAGTGGCAAAGAATTGAAGACATCCTTGCAATTAATCTACTACTTGTGTTCAATTCATCAATTTAAATTAGAATTTCCCTATGGTAGAATAGCCGTCCCCCAAAGATATCTACATCCTAATCCCAGGAACCTGTGAATATGTCAACTTGCATGGCAAAAGGAACTTTGAAGATGTGATTATGTTAAGAAACTTGAAAGGGGGAGATGAATCTAGATTACCCTGGTGCACCCAAAGTAATCACAAGGGTCTTTCTAAGAGGGTGGCAGGAGAGGAAAGTCAGAGAAGGAGGTATAATGGGAGAAGCAGAGGTCAGAGAGATGCCATTCCTGGAAGGGACCCATAAGCCAAGGAATGCAGACAGTTTCTAGAAGACAGAAAAGACAAGAAAGCAATTCTCTTCCAGAGCCCCCAGGAGGAACACGGTTATTTCAGCCACTTCATTTTTAGGACTTAAGACATTCAAAACTGAGGGATAATAAGAAATTTGTGTTGTGTTAAGCCATTAAGTTTATGGTAATTTATTATATCAGCAGAAGGAAGCTAACACATCTCATTATCTTTTCAATTCAGCCAAGAGATCTACAACATTAGGATTATTGTCATATTTGCATAACACTTCTGGTATTATTTTCTTCAAAAATTTTAATCAATTTTGAAAGCACATCATACCTTGAGTTATAAGCATTAATACCTATGGAATCAAGAGGTATGCTAAGAGTTTTCCCCCAAAACCCATGAAATAAATATGATTTCTTCACATACCACAAGAAAAGTATATGGTTTAACAGCATTTCTCATTTTGTTTGGCCATGTTGCTCTTTCTTCTTCATGGAACATTAATTCACTCATTAGCTCACTCAGGAAATATTTACTGAGTACTTACTATGCACCAGGTTATCTGTGAACAGGAATGAGGAGGCCCCTGTCCTTGCAGAGCTTACATTCTAATACAGACCACAGGTAACAATCACATTTAACAAAATGAAAAATATAATGTCAGGTTCTGATAAAGGACACAAAGTGCTTTTCTAGAGAGTGGGGACTGTGAGGTGGAGTCAGTCTGTGGCAGGGGCTATGTCAGCGTCCCACAGTATTAGGTCCCTGGGAGGAGAGGATTTACAGTCTCACTTTCTACATGGAAATCTTCCAACTTTCCTCATTCTGATTTTTTAACTTCCCAATCCATCACTCAATGCTATTGATTATTGTTTGTACATTTTCTTACATTACTCATTTTTTTTCCTCTCTATTTCCCACCTAGGCTAAGATTCTTGCAAGTGATTTTACTTCTCTTCTGCCCCCAGTAACTTGGGTGGATGCAATATACTCTCCTTTGTAAGTTTTAGCACATTCCCCAGTGATTGAGAAATAAGATCAGAAGATGAGGGACAGGGTCAGAGGTCCCACAGGTGATTCTAAGATACGTCCACAGGCAGAAACAGTCCTGTTTTAGTCACTTTGAGACACGTGTGTGCCTCTTCCAGAGAAGCAGCTGTGTACAGGCGGAGCTTCAATAGAACCTGTGGGTCTCCTTCCCTGGCTCTCCTGCCCTTCCTGATCCAAGTCTCTGTTCTCTACAGGGCCAGCCAGGAGCATGACTGAGAGCTGTTGAGCTGGGCCAACAGAAAGGTAAGCAGTTTCCCAGTTTTCTTCAAGCAGCTGTCAGTGAAGGTGAGGGAAGAAAGCTTATATCTGCTCCAATTTTATCTTCAAGTTCCCCCTTTCCCACCAAGTGTTGCTCTGACTGGTTGTGTGGGTGTTTAAGTAGGTGGACACTTGCTTTACATCACAACATGATGTGTTTTAGAGTCACATGTGTTTTAGAAATTATTGAATCCAAAAATAACATTTTAAGAGATAAAGTCCAGACATATCACATGACTTGCTCTAAATAACAGAGCCCATCATTGACAAATCTAGGATGCAAATTTGGGATTCCTGAACTCATATTCCAGGTCTAAACTACCTGGATGTTGACTTGCATGTTGTAGAAACATAGGGCTTGAGACAAATATTTGCTTTAAAGTTTATCTATAAATGATGTTTAAAATTATAGAATGTACTCTGAGATTTCGTTTACTTTTTCAGGATGTAAGAACATTTTTTCTGGTAACAATTGCCTGCAACACATTCAATGACACTTTTGGCTGAGTTCTTTCTTTGTTAATTTGTGTGTCCTTGATTGTCAAGAATTCATTATCTTTTCACTGTCCCTATGTCCAAGGCAATTTCGCAACACATGCTTTGTAAATTCTTTTTGTTCTCCCTGAAACAATTTTCAGTGTCCTCATTACTTACAAACTAGAAAAGAAAATAGTCACACTTCAGAGCTGTCCTCAAAGACCATCCCTTGGGCCTTCCCCCCACTGTACATTACAATGTTCTTTTCATTTGGCATATGATTTTAAATGCAGGCCATCCAGGAATAAATTACAAGGGTGCTTTCTCTGGTTAGTAGCTCTCAGAAATGTTCTTATTGTTCCTGGGCAACATCCTTCTTTGGTAGTCCCCAAAGATTGCAGGAAATCATTAGATAACAGCCACTTCCAATATATATCCCTCATCTAACCAGTGCAAGGGGGTCACTGATACATTTTACTTCTCTCGCTCTGACCTTCAAAACAACCTTTAAAACTCCCTTAAAACAAACTACTCACTGTATTGACTGGAAAATGGAACACACAAAGTGAATCAAAGTGTTCATACTCTTTGTATAACATTATGATCAAATTAAACTGTAGTTATTCATAACCAGTCTCTCCTATTTGCTTTTATTTTGAGTTACATCAAGCATGACAAAGAAAGGTATGTATGCTGTTTCTGTCATTCCATTAATCAGGGAAGACACTGCAAATCAATCACAGAACTCTATTGTGAAGCTTCAGACTCTTTCTTAACACAGATGCCAGGGAGCCATTACCCAACAATCATCTTACATATGTGAATTTAAAACCCTTTCTGTTAATCTACACTTTAGCTCTTCTATGTATACTGAAAAAAGTACAGACATGAAATTCCAAATGTGAGCTAAGAGGTGACTCATTATATATTATTATTGCTTTTCCTTTTCTTTTTTTTTTTTTGCCTATTCAAAGCATGTTTTTAGTTTAGAAAGATTTCCCAGAAATTCCTTTTCCCTTGGTGTTAAAAACTTTTCAGAACCTTTATATTTGAAGTGGCAAAATAAAAGTGAACTGGATTAGGTTTCTCGGTTTTAAAAATATGTGGGTCCATTCTTTGTGTCAAAGAGCATTAGCTAAGAAAACACATCTAAATAGTCACTGAAAATTGACACTTAATTAAAAGGAAACACTGCCAATTTAAAGAATTTCTCAAAAAGAAATGTCTCTAAAAGATTGTGTGTATATAAAGTAATAAGAAAAATAATATTTTTAGGTAACATAACTACATTACAAGTAACTTTTAAGTACAATTAGCGCATAATCCAGATTTCTATCATTAGTAAAATGACACTTTTTTACGGAATCAGTGCCATCATGTTTATGTTTCTGAATGGGACTTAGTGACTCAAACAGCATCTAGATTAACCAACCAAACAAATAAACACAAAAACACACAACACGGCAAACAAAAAGAAAAAACAAGAGAAAAAATCTGGCTGAGTATGGCTGGTGAAAAGAAAACCTCTCAATATTAGAGTCACAAAGTATGGACATTCTTCTTAGAATTATGCTTATAATTTGCCTCACCCCAGTTAGGTCCTTCTCTGGATCAGCAATGAAGGGAATGCATTTGAGTTGGGTGGAACTGGAGAATACTATCCATTAAAATCTACAAATATCAATTTGTAAAGAATCTGTCATGCTGAGGAGAGGTGGAGATTAGTTTGACTTTCCCCAGCAGTTTGTCAGAAAAGGAACATTTTTTTTTTAAATAACTCAGGGTTGGCCACCTCAGAGTCACTACTGTGCAATACCCTAGAAAGTCCAACACTAATAAGGGAAGTTAAAAGGACAGAAAGCGAGATGATTAAACCTCACAGCCCCCAGGCAGAAATTAGCTTTAGAAAGTTCCTAGCCAGCCAGCTCTGTTTGTGATGGGCTAAGTATCATCCCAGGTTCAGTAACAATCAAGTGAGCCCCAAAGCTCCATGGAACCAGGAGAATGAATGAGGATAAGCTTTCTCCTGGAGATAGAGTTTAGGTACATCTCGCTTATGAAATGGTCATGTTCCTGATTTTTAAAAACATATTTTTATACTAATTTTTTAGTAAATACTGGTGCTGTCTCACTCAGAGAGAAACACATAAGACACAAGACAATTACATTTATCTATAGATAGGTTTATGTAATGTAAATCTAGATAAATTGTTTTCTCTTTGGGTTAATAGTTCTTTAATTATTACTGGTAGATATGTCAGCTGTGTCAATCTCTAGGGCTGTTACCAGTGTGTCAATTCCCCAGGTGGCATTGTACATCCCTTATGCCCTTAGACTTCCTTTGGCCGCTGTTATGTGATACAGAAAGCAAGTAGGAGAAAGATGCTCACTTCCCGAGAAGCCTTGATGACACAGTATGTGGTGAGCCATGTTCTTTTCTCTGTGCCACAGTGACATAACAGGGACATCTTGAGTCTCTATTACATCTGTTATCTTGAGTCCTTAGTGAGGGTAACATGGACAGAGTCACTGAGAATCTAGGAGATTGATACAGCAAGAATGAGAAATACATTTTTATTGTTTTAAGTCACTCATATTCAGGAATTGTTTGTTACTGCAGCATCATATAGCCCATTCTGATGGATATGCTGGCTTTCTCCAGCCTTTAGAACAGTAGCTGAATCATATGATGAAAAACCAGTAATTACAACTTAGCCAGAGAGGATATTGGATTGAAAATCACTTAACTTTAACACAACTCCTTCTCAGTTCTCTTCAGTCAGGTAAGTGCAAATCACTCTAGGAGCTGAAACTCTCTTTCCTAGCATTTTGTGGGTCCTCCCAAGTCTTAGAAATGGATAGATTGATCTGTGGCCCTGTTGGGGAAAAGAATCAGATTCAGTGATTTGTCATCGAGGACTAAGCAGAAGGAGGGCTCAGGTTTCCTGGAATACATGTCATAAAGAAATGAATAGTTCTATAAAGTGAGCTGTAAGGATTTCTATATCAGTCTTCAGGTTTGAAAATCCGGTGTTTGCATGTCTGTGTATTGAGGACTTAACCTAAAGCAAAACTGTAAGACCAACAAAGAATCAAACTGCATAAACAAAGGGACCACCCCCAGCCAGACTCTCCTAGTTATAAGGTCATATTATGTGTGGTCTTCACAAAGTCACTTCTGTGATATTTCTTAGATAACTTATCAACCTAATCCTAGTAGTTTCAAATATGGATGAACCCCATTAAAATGATACCTTTGTATTAAAACTACATTAACTACTTGTAATCTTATTATAGTTACTCTTATAGGCATTAAAATTCTTGTATTCTTTGGGTTCTTACTTTATTTTAACAGTAATAAAAATTATCCAATATGTGCTTAGAAGTATTAAATGCATTTTATTCAGATCCTAGTAATCACATTATCAGTCAATGCTTTTTTAGCTCTGCATATTATTCACATTGTGATTCATTCTTAAGTAGCCATGCTTTCCAATTTTTTTTTTTACATCCACCTTTTCTTAATTGCTTTTGGATATTTTTGTTCTTAAATTTGGTTTTACTCTTTGGAGACAGGGCTTTCAAACTATATATTTGTACTCCTTCTTGTTTCTACAGATGTCTGTAGAGGTCTTTTCTACTTTCCCTCCATCCAGAAAACAGTCATAAAATTTAAAAAAAAAAGTTGGTTAAGTGGGTAGAATAGAGAAGCTGTAGAGTTACATTTCCTATATCAGGTAAATGAGACATGATTTTTCTGTATAATGTGAATGCCTCTGTTGCAGGTATGTGTATATTAAATACAAATATGAAAACTCAGGCAAAGAAATCTTGGGATGCATTTCTTAACTATCTATTATTTTGGTTTCCAACATCACGTTAGAAATTCTACACACTACCTACAATGAAGAATGCCTGGCTGTCTTCTGGGCCCCTAAAGAAATTTCTTCATAACTATACTCATCAGTTATCCTGTTGCATCACACATATGTTGTTTGTGTTCCCTCTAGATTATGAGCTTATTAAAGCCAATGACAATTATCTAGTTTTCTTCCTTTTTTGTCAAGTGCCTAGTACTGAGTTTTGTTCTCTGTTACTGCTCTAAATTCTGGAGGAAGTCTGTGTATCTGTCAGAATGGGCTACATGATGCTGCAGTAACAAACAATTCCCGAATCAATAACTGACTCCTGACTGAAAGAATATTACATCTCTCTAACTATATTTCAAGTTTCTTAAGATCAAGAATGGTATCTTACATTTCATTGAATCTCTTCCTGAAATATTATTTAAGATTATCAGAACGGTTCATACAGAGCACAAGAGGATAAGGAAAAGAAAGTCGCGTCCAGAGTTTTTGTTGGATTGTACTTAGATTTAGGAATCATAATTATCCTTTTCCTTTGTCAGTGATTAAGGAAAAAATAGAACTTTGTAGGAACCAAGGTTTCAGTTATTAGATTATTTGGAAATAAATCCATTTGACTTCTGGGTCACGTTTACAAAAAAATAGTCACAAAGTTTTTTGAGACATCTTCAGTCAAGAGTTTATTGTCGATGTTCCTTTCCCTAGAATCTGGGTGGGCTGATTATTGCTTCAGACACTAGAGAATACAGCAGAAGTGGTACTGTGAAACTTCCAGACCGGGCCAGAAAAGGCCACATAACTTCTGCCTCACTGACTGCAAAACTTGTTTGTGGGGTACTGAATCTCCATGTAAGAAGTCTGAGTAACCTGAGACTGACTGCCACACACAGAAGCTTCAGTAGACAGCACCAGCCAGCTCTCAGCAGGCAGTCAGCATTAACTGCCGTGTGAGTGACTCCACCTGCGCAACCAGGAAGTTCATATTCCAGATAGCTATTGCCCAAGCTAAAATCTGACTGCAGGCACATGAAGGACCCCAAATAACAACTTTCCAGCTTCACAACTCCCAAAACCCTAACCCACAAATTGAGAACAAAATGAAACAGTTAAGTTGCTAACTCTTGGGAAATTTGTTACGTAAGAATCGATAACTAAAACAGATTTCACTGTTTTCACTGTTTTTTTTCTATTGTTAATGACTTTTGTTGGACTACGGGCTTAGCCTTCTGAATCATTCAGTGGCCATTCAAGTTCGAATAATTCTTGCCCTATTCACAGGATAAATCATCAATAAAAACTAATTTTGTCAATTTGAGAAAAACCCTACAAAATGGAAGTAACACTTAACGTGAAAACCTGACTATCAAAATCTGTCATTAACCAACATATAATGTAACTTACTCAACTTATTGCAACTGCTTGGCTTCAGTCTCATCATTTAAAAAAAAAAATGTTTTTAAATGGAAATTAAATGAATATTTGAATTAGATTTTGATAAAGTCCTTTATATAACATGGTATACTGGTAAATATTTACCAACTATTTTCTGAGATCAAAAAAATCCTGATTTGGAGAGATTGCCAGTTTCTGTGGTGTAAATAGTCTCAATATGGCCAATTTCATGCTGTTAACATAACATCACTGAACACAGAGGTGGAAGACTTTCTGATGATTGGTTTTTCTGAACCAGTGTAGGTGACTGTTGGGTAAATAGAAATTTTCACTCAGAATTTCCAGAATTTTCCCCCTGGCCTTAGTGCATTTACATACCAAGATGTTTACCATGGCTGAGCCTTCAGGAGATCCGGGATAAAGGGTGGAGAGAAAACGGCCATTCTTTCCTCCCCTCTGTTCCTGGAACCTAATTGGTCTGCTGCCCATCAGTCACCATGGATCCATGCATGAAGTTCCTGCCAGAAGGGGTGGGCAGGAGGAGCAGCGTGTGTGCTGCCACCTGAAGGGACAGACTGCAGGGCCTGGCTAGAGAAGCCAAGCAAGCTGTGAGAAATAAACCCTTTTAACCCAACCTGTCCCTCCCCTTTTCTTACTTCATTTTCAATAGATTCACAAGGAACTTGTCCTGGGTGGGGAACCCCCTTCCCTCAGGTGCTACAGTGGCTTTAGCACATCACACTATATCTTTACTGTTGTGATCCTTGAGAATAGAAATTTAGTGAGAACTTCATGAATTATTCCAATTTCCAGCCTTCTGATTCTTCTCTAAATTTTTAGAATTTATTATTCATGTCATTCACTTGATGTTCAACTGCATCTTTATCTTATGCATATTTATTTATATCCTGTTAGTTTTCACTTTGAAAATTATTTTGTAACTGATATTCATATGCTTTATTTTTCATGTTAGAGCATAAGTCATATTAGAAGAAGTTTTTGTATTGGGCCTCTTGCCCTTTTTCAGTAGACAACTGTTAAATCATCTTTCAATGTGTAAGTAATGTTGAAACATTTCCCCCATTTTCCAGTGCTGAATAAATTTCAGGTTAATATTTTTATTTATACCCATATTAGCAAACAATAAACCTAAGTGGCTATTTTGCATGTAAGGTGCTATTATTCCAAATGGCATCTGTCAGTTTTATTTGCAGTTACTTTAAATTACAGATTTCAAATAAAGTGATAATTAACAGGGAAAGAATTTGAGAAAAAGGAACATTTGGTAGAGTTTTATATTAATATAAATTCTTTGGAATTCAGTTCATAATGTAGCCTACTTCCTTCCAAAATAAGTGATCAGACTGTAAAATACTGACAGAGCTGCAGTTTTAAAGAATAATTCACCATTTTATTGTTCACAGGCACAAATACCCAATCTGATTACGAAATATGCTTCAAACAGCTGTTAAAAGGTTCTTTGGTTCAGTTTTGTTTCCAAGAAAGGAAATATTAGTATTGTTGAATGTTCAGATTATGCAAGTGACATTCATTGTAGAATATAGTATTACCAACTGAATCAATGAGAAGAACAAAAAGCAATAATTGATTCAAAATTCTAGGTTGGAGAAATTTATATTTGTGTGTATGTGTTATTTTCTGTTACTCAAATATCCTGAATCATGAGATAAATCAGTATTCAACAAAAAGATTTAGTTTTATGGGAAATCAGTACAATTCAGCATCCTTGCCCAAACTGGCGTAATTTAGATAGAAATAAATTATCATGGTGCTTATCTCAGGCTTCCGAACATGTGCCAAAAAGTGTGCATTAGCTGCCCCCAGAGGGGATCAGGACACTAACAAACAGTATTTGGATGGGAATAATTAGCTGCAGCATAGCCACAAATAGCATTGATTGAAAAAAGTACTCATACTTCCAAGACCAAGAACACTAAAACACATGAATCATCTAATTTATAAATGATGCTCTAAAATATGAGTAGACATTTTCCCTCTAGTGGCTCCATTTACAGAGTTTAGGTTTGTGTGCTATTGTTCCGCAAAAAGAGAGAAGAAAGTGAAACAATCATCAGAAATGTTCTATCTAGGAAGTAAGTTGAAAATCAGCAGCAGAATGAATAAATTCTAATGCCAGAGAATATTTTCTCAGTGTTATAGTTGATCTTAAAAATGATTGATAAGATGTAACAATGGTAACAAAATGTACATACATTAAGAAACAAAGAGACTCCTAGAAAGGAGGAGATGTCTATGGGTCCTACAGGTATTGGGAATCCATACTCTGATCCCACACAGTGACTTTGGGAGGCAGGAAATTATCAGAAGGAGGTCATTAGCCTTATCAGATTTCCCAAAGTATGGCACAGAAGTTGGAGAGAGAGCAGATATGAAAGGACCATATGAACTGGAACAATGACTATGTAGTTGGTGACCAGAAGAGACCAATGACTAATGACAGAGGGTACTCTTGAGTGCCTGGGATTCTATGCACAATCAGTGCACTGGAGAGGCCAAATAATGTGTATGGGGTGGGGGTGGGGTTTTAATACTCAAGAATAACTTAATTTGAATATCATAGCAAGCTGGAAGCTCTAAATTGTTGAAATTTAGTTGGTTCCAGGGAAATAAAGAAATGCAACATTTCTTACATAATTCAGTTTGTGGGCTGACCTACACCCACCATGTTGATTATGTGTGTATATGTTGTATAATTTCATGGGCATGAACCTGTAAAGGTGTGCCTGAAACTTTTGATAATGATTATCTCTGAGAAGTGGCATAGTATCTAGGGTCGGGTAGGACTCACTGTTTATTGGCAGATTTTTTTGTAGTATTCAGTTTTGTCAAACCAAGTACATGTGTTAATTCTGAATAAAAAATAAGGAATGAAGACCCTCACATACCATGTATGTTTACATAGTATATAATATCTATGTTTATATGTCACATTATGTAAATATGGTACATATATCAATATTTTAATATTTAAAACAGCTAATCCTTTTTAGAGGTTTGTATTAAATTACCACATTACAAATCTGAATTCTTTACTAATTGTTGATTTTTTTTAAATGTCTGCCATGGGAAGGAAGCTTTATTAAATGAAGGGCAAATGGCCTGCTGTTTAATATGGCTGGAGAGAGATTACAAAGAAATGTATTCATTTTAACTGGTCTTAAATTTCTCTGTCTCTATTTACCCAGTATGACACTTATCTTAAGGAAAAAAAAGAAGCCTCCTTTTGATTTCCTGACCCTACCTTTATTCTCTCTTTAGAATTCAACAGGCACAGAATGAGTTATATTTACATGGACACAACGGAATGTGAAATCCTCTTTCAGTCAAAATGGGCTAATCATTATTCTTCCCTTGAACAGATATAGTTGAACTGCCCATGCTTTCTGAAATTGGTACAAGAATATATAGAAATTTAAATATGACTTTCATTTACACATGAGCCACTTCTCAACGAGCTCCTTTTGTGCTGGAGAATGTCTACGAGGCATCACCAAAGAGTTTCCCTGCCCAAGGTGGCTTAATAAATGAATTTCTCAAAGTTGATTTTTGAAAGATATCATATACCACACAAAACATAAGCCATATTTAAAGAGAAAAAAGTCTTTTAAAAAGATTTTGTTTTAGTTTTCCTTATGAAGAAACACATTCCCAATAAGTAAATTTTTAGTTGGGTTGATAGTACCATTTTTGTAAATATTCTTTTTAGTACCTAAATTTGATGAAAAAGAGGAAGGAATTATTCTTCAAGAATAACTTTACCCATTAAAACAAATCCCTTCATTAGAGAGAGAGAGAGAGAAACCTCAAGAAATGTCAGCCAAGTATTTGTTATTTGGCTGAAGCACCAAATCATATTTGGTCCCATTCTAGATACAAAACCAAATCATCAAACCATTGGTGGGTGTGATATGTTGCGCCACTTACCAGCTGACCCCACGTGAACATAAAGCAGTCAAAAATTGGTCACCACCATGTATTTGATCTACCTTGTAATGATCTCTCAATGTAAATGGCTTAGTACAAGGCCATTGTGGTTATTTCAGTAGAAGTCAGTTGTGATTGATCAAATTTATCAACGGTAAGCTAAGAGATTAGTTGACTAAATCTTGTTTCTTTTTCCAAGTTTTATAGACATAAGTTCTGATTTTCACCCTCTTGCTCCGTAAGAGAAACATGATCAGACACGTTAAAAAGCAGTCAGTGCCAAACTGGGGATGTCTGTTACTTGATCTGGGTGGGTGGTAACTTGAGCGTACTGAAATTTTTGTCTGAAAATTCATGGAGCTTTATACTTAGAATATGTGATGCTTTCCGAGGGTATGTTATACTGCAATTTTTAAAAAGTTAAAAAAATGGTCAGCATTTTCCAAGATGTGTTGATGTGACTTATATCCAGAGGCAGTGACATTGATCACAAATGATGCTTTGATGCCTTTTTTATCGTTATTTCTGACTCCTGCCCAAACTATAGAGTTTTTCCAACCAAAAGATTTGTTATTGAATACAATTGTGCTCTCACATGTATAGTTTTACATTTTGAAATGATTTCCTTTAGCTTTATCAAATTAATATAGGAGATGGTCATCATGATTACTTTGCTTGCAGCTGCTTTCTTTATAGTTCATGAAACTTAGCCCCTTCTTAAAATGATGGTTTTCTTAAAAATTATTATTTTCCAGGTAAGCACAAAGGAAAGCTAAATGCAATGAATCTCAACCACAAATATACAACATTTCCCACAGATTTAAAATGGTGCTTGAGGTAGAAGTTTGGCTCATAAATTGTGAAATGTTTGGAACAAATTTGTGGTGACTAACAACTTTCTGTGGGATCAGCTTTTTTTTTTTTAAGTAAATTCTGTTACTCACAAGAAATTCTTGTTTCCTAAAATTCTGTGGTTAAAGAGCCTTCTTCCCCAGGGGTATCTATACACTTATAGAATCTTTCATTTAGTAAAATAGAAGTTCTTTACCTTAAAAAAAAAAGACCAAGTCTAGTGTTTTCTATATTGCCTTAGAGGACACAAATAGTCTAAAATCTCACGGAACAAAAAGAATGAATGGAAGCAATGGTATGCATGGCAATATTAAGCATCTATCATTACTAACATCACTAATACAATGGCTAATGCTTATTGGTTTTTCTGCCAAGGAGGATCCTGGGTGTTTTGTCTCTATTCACTAATTCATTAGTATTAATAACCCAGCAATGGTCATTGCTGTTATATTCATTTTACAGTTTAAACACAATCAACAGACAGTAAGGTAACAATAACTAAAAATTAAGGAAACATTAATTTCTTGGAGAAGGGAGACAGGATTGGGGCAGAGAACATAAGAAACTGCACAGATCAGGTTTTCTCTTTTGTGTACTAGATTGTCAGTAGGGGCATGAGTGGATGTTGTGTCCTCATACCTTTTGATTATTTGTAAATATTTTGTATCTACCCAATATTTCCTTAAAAGCAAAACCAAAGGCACAGAGAGGTCCAGAAGCACTGGTATCAGTATCCAGTACACCACACTGCCTCTCACACTCATTTTGGTATGTCTATAATTTAAATATGTACAAACTTAGTTACTCTAATGTGTGAAGGGTAATAGTTCTAAACGTGGTGTTTTTGCAATATGCCTCCAACACCAAAATATTGCAGTAATTTTAGTTTAATAGAAGCTGGGAAACCAGAAAAGAACACGTCTAATTTTTATATGAAGCTGAAGTTAAGGAATGTAGGTGGTCTGGACCAAACTAAAAGAATTCAGTTAGACTGAGAAAGACAAGAAAAATAATTTTTCAGGGAGCCAGGTCTAGGGATTCTAGATGGAGAAAAGGTTTGGCCTGGGTGTTAGGAAAGATGAAGGGAAATATCCAAGATGAAAAATATTTTAACTGACTCAGAGTCATTTAATGGATTAGAAGAGGACTACAGTAGAGCACTTTTAGGAACCTTTTTGATTGGCCCTCTGCCTCCACTTGCTTTGGAAAGAAAAAGTTAGTTAAATGAGTTAGACTTGAAAAACTCTCCTAGTTAATAGAAATATCGAATATTAATTTGAATGGATATGAATGACACTGCAAGTAATTCAAAAGTATATCAATTAGTGGGAGGGAAATTAAATTACAATTTGGTGACCCATTTGGTGCATAATTCGAAAGAATTGTAATTATCAACATTTACATAAGTTCACTTATTGTTAACCATGGAGGAAAATGAGGACATATTTTTATTTAGCTTCAGAAAGTGTCCCATTTGGGAACAGTAGAGTTAAACGCAAACCCTTAGCCTCTATATTGGGGATAAGCAGAGACATCCTGGAGGCAAACAAACTGGTCTGTTCACATTTAGTATGATTCCAGGATAAAAACCTTCGGTTAAAGCAGGTCCTGACGGTATGTCAAATAAGCTCACCTATAATTACAGCTGCGATCAATATTCCCAATACAGCATGAGTTTGGGTAAAATCAACCCATCCCAAACTCCCTGGTTACCTCATTCTTACTCCCCCACCCCCAATCTCTGTTTAGGATATTTCAGAGCTTCTTTTTTTAATTGAAAATTTTTCTAGTTTTGGTGAGTGGAAGGTCTTTATCATTTAGACAGATGTCAAAAAATGTTTTTAAAGTACTAGAAAACTGTCCCAAGGTATTTTAGAATTTAACAGATATTTTCAACTGATTTGATTGAAGACATTGTTTTTATTGACTGGAATGATTTCCAGTAAGTCAGAAGAGTATAGAAAAGACTATTGAAATAGGCCAAACATAAATTCAACTGATTCTTACCCAACCTAACAGTAAACAGCAACAGCAATAAAAACCATGATGTGCTATTCACTTTATAGATCCCACCTGGGAAATTTGACATTGAATCTCTCTTGAATTTTAATTCATGTTCAACATTTCAGTTACATTATGAGAACAGTAATATATCAACTGTAATCTATTAATTAAACTGTATCTACAATGCACCTAATTAAACTGTATCTACAATGATTCAAAATATTCATCTTGTTCATCTGCATGAAAAATCAATTAACATATTTAGATAGATTATTGGTCATTGTAAATATTTAAGTTAATAAATACGTAAGTGTGACAATACTAAACTGGGAGTTAGGAAGTACTAATCACACGATTGTTTTAGCTGCTTCAACAGAGACTAAATGAAGGTGGCTTGAACAAGATAGACTTCTTTCTCTCTTATGTAAAGTCTGAGTTGGTAGGTGGTCCAGGAAGATTCAGCATCTCTGCTTAATAAAGCCATCCAGGGCCTTAGGTTCTTTCTGCTGTGTTTCTTTGTGGTCCTCATGAGAATGATCAAAGCCGACTGCCTCCCACCACGTCTTCCATACCCATTACATCCACACTAAGCAGAGAAAAGAAAGGAAAAGTAAACATCTTTCATGTTCTTGAAAAATGTTTCACACATGAATAGAAAAGTTCTATTCATTCATTGGCCAGAACTGAGTCACATGACAACATAAACCTCAAGGAAGTTTGGAAATGTAGTCTTGGAAGAGCAGCCATATGCCCAGCTAAGAATCTTTTCCTAAAAAGAAAAAGAATGGATATTAGAGGAAAATTATCAGTTTCATCAAAGAAGGCAATTAAACCTTGGGAAGGATCTTAGTTTCTTCATCTAGGAAATAATTATATTAACCAATGATGCTATCGATTTTTTATGACCTAATTAATGTCAGCCTTAGCTTATCCTTTGGAAACCATTCTTTACCAGTTTTTACCTGATAATTTTGAAGGAACCCTATCTGCTCCCAAATATCACTCCACAACTTGGCTTTCATAGCTCCTGAAATCTCCATTTAATCTTTGAAGAAAGAAAAGGTGTATTTTGAGTCAGATTGACCCAAATTTGAAACCTACTAGCTGTGTGACATTAATCAAATGCTTTCATATCTTTGAACCTTCATTTTCTTCTTTATGACATGGAGTGGTGTTACCTTCTTGCATGCAATTTAGGGACACTATATGTAAAGCCCATTTGAGTATATATATTATAGTATCTTCAAATAGTCCATATTTAAATATGGAAATATATGTAATTAAATTATGGTAACATCCATAAAATAGGCTTAGGTAGTGCCATGTTCATCCAAAGTACATTTTAAACATTGAGCTTTATGAGAACAGCAATTTTATTTAGTTTTCTCTTCCCAAGGTTTTACATTTATTTCATTCAACTCTTTTGGGAACATAAGCTGCTTCCAAATTTTCAAGCTACCTTTTTACATCCTATATGTTAATTCAATTTTTTAGCAAGTCACCAAAACAGCAGCATGAATTTTTTTTTCAATTAATAAAACTTATTTTGCAGAGCAGTTTTAGTTTACAGAAAAATTGAGCTGAAAATTCAGCAGTTCCCCCTTACCCATGGAGGATATGATCCCAGCCCCCCAGTGGTTGATGGAAACCATGGACACAACCAAACTCTGTGTGCATTGTTTTTTCCTATATACACCTACCTATGATAAAGTTTAATTTAGAAATTAGGCACAGTAAGAGAGTAACCACAATAACAAAATAGAACAATTATAAGAATATAATGTAATAAAAGTTATGTGATGTGGACCCCTCCGCTTTCAAAATATCTTAGTGTGCTGTACTCACCCTTCCTGTGATGCTCGTGATGATAAAATGCCTACATGATGAGATGAAGTGAGGTGAATCATGCAGGCACTGTGATGTGACATTAGGCTGCTATTGACCTTCTGACAATAGGTCAGAATGAGAATCATCTGCTTTGATACCATGATGGGCTATGGGTCACTAAAACTTCAGAAAATGAAATGTCAGATAAGGGGGACTACTGTACACAGAGATCCCATATACACCTTCATACCTCACCCTCCAACAATTTCCCCTATTACTAATATCTAGCATTAGTGTGATACATTTGTTACAGCTGACAAGCCAATATTGATATATTATTATTAACTCAAGTTCATAGTTTATATATTAGGGCTAATTCTTTGTATATTGCATGAGTTTTGACAAATGTATAATGACATCCATCCAACATTGCAGTATTGTATAGAATTGTTTCACTGCTCTAAAAATCCCCTATGATCCACTTATTCATCCATCCCTCTCCTTAACCCACAATAACTACTGTTTTTTCTACTGTCCCCATAGTTTTACCATTTCCAGAACATCATATAGTTGGAATCATATACATAAAGCCTTTTCAGAATGGCTTTTCTCTTTACTTAGCAATATCATTTAAGGTTCCTCCATATATTTTTTGTGGCTTGGTAGCTCATTTCTTTCTATTGCTGGGTCCATTCCATTGTACACAAGTGCCCCTGTTTGTTTATTCACTCAGCTACTGGAGGGCGTCTTGTTTGCTTCTGAGTTTGGCAATTATGGATAAAGCTGCGAAAATCACCCTTATGAAAGTTTTTGTGTGGACATAAATTTTAAGCTCCTTTGGGTAAATATCAAGGAGTGTGATTGCTAGATCAAATAGTAAGTGTATGTCTACTTTTGTAAGAAACTGCTGAACTGTTTTCCAAAGTGGCTGTAACATTTTGCATGCCCATCAACACTGAAGAGAGTTCCAGTTGTTCCACATCTTTGTCTGCATTGGTGTTGTCCATGTTCAGGTTTTTGGTTTTCTGATAGGTTTGTAGTATTGACTCATTATTGTTTTAATTTGCAATGCCCTAATGACATATTATGTTAAACATGTTTTCATATGCTTGAAGTGTGTATATTTTCTTTGATGAGATTCTTGTTCATATCTTTTGTACTTTAAAAAAAAGGGTCAATTGTTTTCATATGGTTTTTAGAGTACTTTGTACATTTTAGAAACTGCTCTACCAGGTATATGCTCTGCAAATATAGTCTCTCAGTCTCTGGCTTATCTTTTCATTGACTTAGTGCTGTTTTATCTAGAGCAGAAGTTTGTATTTCACTGAAGTTCAACTTACGATTTTTTCTTTCTTGTATTATGCGTTTGTATTGTATTCTTAAAAGTCATCACCAAACTCAAGATCATGTAAATGTTGACTTTCTGTTACCTTCTAGGAGTTTTATAGTTTTTCATTTATCAACATGCTTTTATACCAGCCTTTCTGTATGCATATGTATATGCATGATTGGTGGCATTTTTTACTGGTGGACATCTATAGCAGAGCTATCTCTCACTGATGCAGAAACTACATTTCAATTAGGTCATTAATACATAAAATTTAGACCAAGTTACTTCCAAATACATTCTTTTTCAAAATTGTTTTGACTAGTCTAAACCTCTTGCATTTACATGTAAATTAGGATCAGTTTGCCAATTTCTACCCAAAAATCCTGCTAGAATTTTGACCAGGTTTTTACAGAATTTATATATCAGTTGCTGAGAACTGACATGTCTGATCCATGAACATGGCAATCTCTTTATTGTTTAAGTCTTCTTTGATTTCACTCAATGAATGCTTTGTAGTATTCACTCTAAAGATCATGCACATTTTCTTTGTCAAGTTTATCCTTAAGTATTTCATATTTTTATGCCATTATAAACAGTTTTTGAAAATTCCATTCTGATTATTCATTGCTAGTATTTAGAAATGTGACGGATATATGTATGTTGACCTCATATCCTACAGCCCTACTAAAGTCCTTTGTTAGTTCCATTGTTTTTTTTTGCACAGTCTTGAGAATTGTAGATAATAGTGTCATTTGCATATAGAAACAATATTGTTTCTTCCTTTCTAACCTTTCATTTATTTTCCTTGCCTTATTGCACTGGCTAAAGCCTCCAGTAAAATTTTGACACCATGGTAACATTCTTGTCTTAAACCTAGTGGGAAAACACTCATTTTTCCATCCTTAAGTATGTGTTGTCTGCAATTTTTTGTAACTGCTGTTTATCAGGTTGAGAAAGTTCTGTTCTATTCCTAGTTTGCTGAATTTTTATCATGAATGCATGTTGAATTTTGTTCCATGCTTTCTTCTGTCTCTATCACGATGATCATGTGGTTCTTAAAGTAGCTTAACATGATAAACTGTATTGATTATTTTTCAAACATTAAACAAACTTGGCATTCCTAGAATAAACCCCACTTGGTCATGATGCATCCTTTTTGCATAGCACTGAATTCAATTTGCTAAATATTTTTCCACTGCTTGCATATTTGTTTTGAGGGATATTAGTCTATACTGTTCTTATGATGTATGTTTGTTATTTTTTGTATTAGGTTACTGCTGGCAACATAGAATGTGTGTGTGTGTGTGTGTGACAGAATTCACTAGTAGAGTAAGGCATCATCTTTATTTAAAAGTGAGCTAGAACTTTGTTTTTCTTTCAATAAACTTTTAGAACCATTAGCTTTGTTCTATTTTGAAACATTTAAGTAGGCTGTTCTTGAGTGGTACCTGGAATTGTGGGAAAAGTCCTACTAGAGAATGCAAATCCAGTGAATAAAGGCATTGATGGCACCTTGTTAAAAACGGGAAATGCAAAATGCCCTGAGGGGATAATGTGTCTAGTGTCTTCTAGGAACAGAGAAAAAGAACAATGTGATTATGTGATTAATCATAATGGTGGAGAAGGGGGGTAATTTTAACAGGGGAGGTTAAAGAGGGAAATGATCAGATTATGTAAGGCCTTATAACCCATGTCAAGGTGTTGAATTTTTTTCCAAATAAGGTGGGAAGACTTTATGGACTTTTTAGAATGGCAGTGCTATGAGTTGTGACATTTGGGTTGTGCTAATATCTTGGCCAAATATATTTTATAAATATTTTAATAATAGTTCAGTGTTTGACTCTGTGGTCCTTAAAATTATACAAGACTATATAAAATTATCTATGCTATTTAGGACTGAATAATACTGAAAAATGAGTTTATTTAGTTATTTATTGACTTGGACGTGTTTAATAACTCAAGAAGCAAATTTAAAATCAGTTGTTTGTTACTGCTTCTTGAAAATATTGAAGCTCACACACACACACTCATGTACTGGTTTTCCTGATTTCTTTAGATGTTTTCCTTAAACATTTAACAAGCCAGTTACACAGTAGTGTTATAGAAACTGGTGTTAATGGCTCCAACATCAAAAGTCTACAAGAATACCTCATTTTATTGTGTTTTGCTTTATTGCACTTGCAGACTGTGTTCTTGAAAATTGAATGTTTGTGGCAACGCTGAGTCAAGCAAGTCCATTGGCACCATTTTCAAATATAATTTGCTCACTTAATGTCGCTGTGTCACATTTTAGTAATTCTTGTACTATTCGAAGTTTCATTATTATACCTGTTATGATGGTCTGTGATCAGTGATCTTTGGTGGTACCATTGTAATTATCTTGGGATGCCAGTAACTATATCCATATAAGATGGCAAATTTAATTGATAAACGTGTGTGCTCTGACTGTTCCACCAACTGGCTAGTCCCCCATCTTTCTCCCTCTCCTCAGGCCTCCCTAACCCCTAACACACAGCAGTATTGAAATTAGGCCAGTTAACAAACTCTACAATGTCCTCTAAGTGTTCAGATGAAAGGAAGAGGTGCACACCCCTCACTTGAAATCAATAGCTAGGAATGATTAGGCTCGGTGAGGAAGGCACGTTGAAAGCTGACACCAAAAGCTAGGCCTTTTGTACCAAACAATAGACAAAGTTATGAATACAAAGGAAAGGTTCTTAAAGGAAATTAGAAGTGCTACTTCAGGGAATGCATGAATGCTAAGACAGCGGAACAGCCTTATTACTGATATGGAGAGAGTTTTAGTGGTCTGGGTAGAAGACCAAACCAGCCACCACATTTTTTAAGACAAAGCCAGACTCAGAGCTCTAATTCTCTTCAATCCTATCAAGGCTCAGAGAATTGAAGAAACTGCAGAAGAAAAGTATGAAGTTATCTGAGGTTGGTTCATAAGGTAAAAGGAAAGAAGCTGTCTCCACAGAATTCCAAAAGTGCAAGGAGAGGCAAAGCAGCAAGTGATGATGGAGAAGCTGCAGCCAGTCACCTAGAAGGTCTAGCCAAAATAATTAATGAATGCGGCTACAATAAACAATGGACTTTCAGCTTAGATAAAAAAGCCTTTTTTGGGAAGAAGGGGCTATCAAAGACTTCCCTAGCTAGAGAGAAGTCAATGTCTGGATTCAAAACTTCAAAGGACAGTCTCTCTTGTTAGGGACTAAAGCAGCTGATGACTCTAAGTAGAAGTCAATGTTCATTTACCATTCCAAAAATCCTAGGTCCTAGAATTAAGCTTAATCTACTTTGCATATGTTCTCTAACTGGAACAACAAGTCTGGGTAACAGCACATCTGTTTACAATATAGTTTACTGAATATTTTACACCAATTGTTGAGATCTGCTGCTCAAAAAGAGAATTACTTTCAAAATGTTACTGCTTATTGACAATGTGCAGGAGTTTGGAAGAAGTTAATCTCAACTCTCATGGATGATTTTGAGATGTTCAAAACTTCAGTGGGAGAAATAACTCAGATGAGGCAGAAATAACAAGAGAACTCGAACTAGAAATGGAGCCTGATTATGTAACCGAATTTCCGAAATCTCAGATGAAGAGATATTCTTATGGAAGAACAAAGAAAGTGGTTTCTCGATATGGAACGTACTTCTGGTGAAGATGTTAGGAAGATTCTTGAAATGACAAGAATAATTCAGAATATTACATAACTTAGTTGATAAAGCAGCAGCAAGGTTTGAGAGGATTGACTTTAATTTTGAAAGAAACTCTACTGTGGGTAAAATGCTTAAACAGCATCACATGCTAACAGAGATATTGTTTGTGAAAAGTCAATCAATGTAGCAAACTTCCTTGTCTTATTTTAAGAAAGTGCCACAGCCTCCCCAACCTTCCACAACCACCAAGCTGGTTCATTAGCAGCCATCAACACTGAGGCAAAACCGTCTGCCAGCAAAAGGTTATAGCTCACTGAAAGCTCAGATGATGGTTAACATTTTTAACAATAAAGCATTTTAAGTATATTTTAACTGTAATAAAGTATTCTTAATAAGTTCTGTGTATCATTTTTTGGACATATGCTCTTGCACACTTAAGACACCAGAGTGTAAACATGACTTATATGCATTAGGAAACCAAAGTTAATTTGACTCACTTTATCGCTATGTTCACTTTATTGTGGTGGTCTGGAATTGAGTCTGCAATATCTCTGAGATATGCCTGTATTGATAATATTTAAATATTCTTACAGAAATATTCTTCCCAGTTTTGGACTGAAATATCAATGTAATCAATAGGTATTTATTTTATGTTATGCACTTTAAAAATATAATCGGCCAAACACATTTTAATAGGTCTATACTTATTCAGATGGAATAAGCAACTGCCTATATGTTATGAATGATGAGGCCACTGGGATATTTGGTTCCCTAAAATCCTTAATTTGGTGCTGTCAGGGAGATAGTATTCGACTTAAGTTTATTTGTGAGACTAGAGCACAGGTTACTTAAGTTATTAAGATATCTTCTGGTAGAGCAAATAGAAGGAAATTAAAAGTGCTACTCCACTCAGTATTTCCACTTGAGACAGTAAGAAATGTGTGTTTTGAAGAGAGAAACTTTTGAAAAATAAGATTCCAGGGCACAATGGGAATTGGAGGGTGAGAGCATGTAAGAGACTCCTTTCCAAACTCACAGATTTGCCAAATTCAGCCTCACCTTTTATTGTATTTAGGAGTCATCATTTTATTTTTTAGTTACCAGTTACCATCATGGATTCAGTTGTTTTGGTGAGGCTCAATTTCTTTTTAACAATGTTATCAGCATTGCAAAACATGTTTACATACATTTCATGGCTATCTATCACCAGCAGACTACTTGTTTCAAAATTAAAACTATATTTTTATATGAGTTACAGTGGGCGACACCTCAAACTAATTTTGAAGATTCAATGAAAGTAATCAGGATCATTGCACATTTTCCCATCTGTTTTGTAAATCAAAACTGTATTTAGAGATATTAGTAAGAATAGTTATTTTCATTTAGGGACATTAGTGAGTTTTAGGATTTGGAAATCTAAAATTATGAGATTAAAACAAAAGGTTATAATCTTTTTTGGTTGTTGGGTATCATCTGTTATTTATTTTCAAATTGGAGTCTAAAATGATGTAGAAAATATGTTAACAGTTTCTCGAAGTGAACATACCAAAAGCAATTGAGTATAAATCTAAAATTCAAGTGTAATGGGATATCATTTTTTGTTATCTTTTCTCCTCATTCAATATCACATGATTAAGGACAAGACTGAAGTTGGAACTAATAAATATTTATTTGATTTTGGGACTTGATATGGTTAAATTTGTGATTAGTAAGGCAAAATAGCCTCAAACACTATGGTTTACTTCCAATTTCAAATAATGTAAGTATTCTCATTTAATAGGAGAATGTTGACCTTTTTTATGTAATATGGTACTAAAGAGAACTTATTTATTATCTCTGTTCTTACCACTTCAAAGAATAATAACCATTGGTAATGAATGAATGTACTTAATTATATGAAGGTGAATTTCCTTCTCTTTTCTCTTTTCTACACACAAGAGCATCGCGAGGTCAAGTGACAGGTGATTTGAGAGTTCCAACACAGACATGTCATGTAGCAACTGTGGATGAAAATTGTATCAGTTTTCTATTGCTGCATAAAAAAAATTACCCTCAAACTCAGTTTAGAATAAGAATCACTTACTGTATCACATAATTTCCAAGGTTAGGGAACTGGGAGCAGCTTGGTTGGGTGGCTCTGGCTAGGTTTTTCTCTGAGGATTGCAGTGAAGATGGTAGCCATAGCTGAAGTCTAATTTGAAGCGTTTGACTAGGTTTGGGGCACCCACTTCTAAGGAGATCAACTCACACGGCAGTTGCTTAGAGGACTGTTCCTTGTCTCAGCAGGCTTCTCTCAGCTCATTCAGGGAGGGTGAGGCGGAGGTTACAAGTCTTTTTTTGACCAAGCCTTGGAAGCACCATCTCATCATTTCTCCTATGTTCTATTTATTGGTCATCCCGACCCACCCTGACACAACACGGAAAGAAACTAAACAAGGCGTGGACATCAGAAGGCAGGGATCACTGGGTGTCATCTTGGAGGGTGAGCATCACAAAAAAGGATAAATTCAGTGTGAGAAGTTTGATTTACATTTCCTCTGCCTCCTCTACTTCTATGTCTTTCTCTTCTTCCTCCTCCTTCTTTTTTTCTTCGTTATTAAGACACACAGACATATGATCAGTCATATATTAGCCACAAACCTAAGGACATATATGCACTCATGCCCATATATAGAAATGGCTAATAGACAAATGGACCCATTCACCTCCAGTTCTGCATGTGACATCTTCCTATGTGCAAAACACTGAAAAAAAAAAAAGGAACTTGATTCAGAGCCTATCTAATGTGGATCCACAATTAAGATATCACTTACTAGTACACCAGACAAAAATCAGGCTGGCCATCTCTATTAAATAAATAGTGACATTTTTCTTAACTAATTTTTGTTTTAATGGTTAGCTTGATAGTTTTTGTATAAAATATATTTAAATTTAAGAAAATAATGATTCCCTATCATTTGAGCAAGTCTTTTCTGCTAATTTGCCTAGGAGTAGGCTCATAGGAGGTGATGAGTAAATAAATGATTAAATGAAGTCCCTATATAGAAACTTCCACACATTTATGTTTTTGAATGGTGCATAGCAAAATGGTCTCTTGAGTATTTTTCAAAGTGTGATTCATGAGTCACCAACATCAGAATTATAAGTAAAGCTTATAACAAATATAGGTCCTTGGGCCTCACCCAAATTCTGTTGAATCAGAATCTTGGGGGTTGGGTTTGACATCTATATTTTGCTCTTAGGTGGTTTTTATGCATTTAAAGCAATCAAACTATTGATTTTTGCAGTATACTTTCCAGATTCAGCAAAACCCTATTCCCCATATTTGCTCTAGCTGCAGCTCTTTGAGGGCAAGATTGCCTTTGCTGAACTTGGACTCCAATTTATTAGGTAGCAATAACATGGAATCATAGTGTAAAGAAGGGTGTGCTCTCCTCCTGGGCAGAATCATAGGCCTGTGTGTCACATTTGAGTCCTTGTAGGCTTCCTCACTTTCCGTGGCAGAAGAATCTGAAATCCAGGACTCTTGATGCAGGCCTCACAAGTCAATGCAAGCCTCAGTAGTATGTGTGTGTTTTTTTTTAATGCTCTTAAATTTTAGATGTTTTCCATTTTTCTTTAGTGGAAATAATAAAGTGCCCTTGAATAAACAGTTTGCTCTATTTCAGAAAGTTGTGTTTATCTCAGTGTGGCCAATCAATGAATTCCAAAAGCTTTATAATTTTTGACTGCTACAGGGCAATCAAAGGCTAAATTCTAAAGGATTTGGAAATGTCAACTTGTTATACAAACTGGATTGGCCCTAGGGCCTGCCATCAGAACCATCACTCACCATGTTTACAGATTATATCATTTGGACTAGCGTGCTAACTGTAAACTCACCGATAATTATAGCAGAGAATGAATTACAGTCAACTTCTTTCCTTCTTTTTTTCCCTGGTGTCTGAGTTGTCATAACATATGGATTCTTTATCAGCCCTCAGATCACACAGGGGGCTTCCCTAGAAGCTAGTCTTGAAATCAATAGGCAGCTAGGCTTTCAGATGAAATATGGAATTACTATAGACTTTTTAGGAGGGACAGCAAATAATTTCACTAAATGAATCCCCACTGTTACTCCAGGCAGAGGTACACACTGTGGTCTTTAATAGAAAGGAAAAAAAGTATATAACATTCTGTTAGGTAACGTACACATTTGAAAAGTCACTCTTTTCTTCAGGCTATATACTTTCTTTTTATGTTCCTTCTCAACCAATTCTCTCCCTTTGTGCTCAAGACGGCACCATCAAGCACCCTTCTGAGCAAAATGGTGGTACTTTGTGTCTCTCTCAATCTCTTGTCTCCCTCTTTCCTCACCCCTACTTCTTCTTTGCCATTTATCCTTCTTCTGTCCTCAGTAATCTAATTTCCAAAGCTGTGCTATCTTTTTGATCTGTTCTAAACTAAACAAGATATGCTCACTTTAAGACAATGCAAACAAGAGAAAAGTGAGTAGCTTGTGGATCTCCCAGGCTGGCTGCTCCCCATTGCCACATTGCAAAGTCTAGGGAATGCATAAATCCTGAGTTGTCAAACACTGCCATTGAATTTATGATTAAAGGCATGCGATTTTGACCACTTAAGGATAGAAACACCCCTTAACCACTAATAGCCTGAAAGCCAAGGATAGGCAGTGCATTTATTTTCAGAACATTGCTTTGTTTCTGGATTATGTTGATACAGATACAAATTTAAGTATCTTAATTTTTGGAAAGGCTAATAAAAGTGTCAGAAATTATGGGACAAAAAGGAATAGGGATAAAGCAGATGATATATTTTATTCTAATGAATAGGTTAGATGACATGTTAGGAAGTATCAATACTTGTGTGTGTGTCCACACTTGAAGCATATGCTTTTCTACCTTGTTGAGAATTATCAGCCACAATTTTCCTGGGTAGCTGCCATTGATCTATCCCTGACATTATGGGAAAGGTCCTGTTAGAGATTGCAAATCCAGTAGAAAAAGAGGTCAACACGTTGGGAGACAAGGACAGATGAGAGTTTGGGGAAAAATGTTACACATTTTGAGATAGAAATAATGACACATTGTTAAAAAGTGCTTGGAAAATAATGTTTTGGAAATATTTTACACAATACTCACTATTGAGAGAGTGGTGGAAGCAAGTTATTACAGGGAAATGAACTTTATCTTCCTCCAATTTCAAAATTCTGTGGACTAGGTCATCAGTTGGTGAGATGGGGCAGAACCATCCAGGAAAAGTCAATAGTGAGGGTAGCTATTCTGAGAATCTAACGAGTCAGATTTCCTTCTATCACCATCCAGCTGCTATAGGAGCTAACAGCATGGCAAGGACCAAAAGAAGCAGCTGTAAGTATGGAACGGCAACCTCCAGGTGTTTCTTTGGGCCCTAAATTTGTAGTCAGTCCCTAAGCACCCAACATTTGCCAAGGCCGATGACGGGGCTCAGGTCTCTCCCTTCTATCCATGCATTTTGTAATCTATATTCTTCTTCAAGGGCCAACCTTGTATATATTATAACTTGATGTAATGTATAAAAATTGTAATTTCTTTTCCTCATCCCAAAGCACTTTCCAAAAGTATGATAGTTGTCTTGTCCTATATCATTTGTGTAATAACAGGAACTTCATTATATTTTATTGTGTGATTTTTCTATGTGATGAGTAATGCTGGTATCTGCTTTTAGAATAATCATCTCAAGGTTACACACTAGTGAATTTTCTTTCTCAGGTAGAAACCATTTCTTATTTAATTATCAGCCTGTTTTTTTTAATACCACACATCTCCCTGAATTCAATATTGCTCTATTACTTTGACTTCCTTTTTAAAAATCTATTGAAATAAAAAATGAGGTAACAATGCTCTATCAGAACATTATATGAATATTGATATCTCTCAAAAGTATGCTCTTATTCTTCAGTCCTACTATAATGAAAATATGGAAGAGCTTCTGGTTTCTTTGAAAAAAAAATCAATGAAAATATCAAGACAAGGCATAATGTCAAGTAAGTCCAATAATGAAACCACAGCTAATGGCTAAAAAAATCATGAGGTGGCAAAAATGAAGCTTTATGTCTGTTCAGGTTAATAAACAAAGGGCTGACTGATCTTCAACCAAAGTGAAAATAATCTAGAATTTATTGTACACTCCATCAGGCTTTCTGAAAGGTCATTTAATTAACATTGTGTGTTAACTCTGCTCTTTACCTTGACCCCCAAACACTAAAAATATGCTGCAGACTATTTTACTTGAAATTCATAGTCATTGTTAATACAAATGAAAGAAATGCTAGAAAACACTAACTACAGCAGGGAAAATACTTCCCTTTACCCTGGAGACATCAGAAGAGTTAAGGACATGGAAAAAACAGCTGAACATTGAGGTGAAGACAAGATGGAAGTGGCAGAGTGATCAGTATATCTGATAAAATATCAGAGTGCCTATATACCCTGATATAGACAAATGCTGTAGTTCCAGAATTATTTAACAGGGACCATCAGAGACCCAAAGCTAGACCGCTCTCAGACCAAAGACAGTCCTGAGTCTTAATTTTATCAAATCATCTTAGGCCTATTTGCAGAGTTGGCTACATAAACAAATTGGAGAAAATGATTATTAGAGAATTTAGATACTGCATGAAATATGTTTCCTATTCTGCTTAACATGATGGTCCAAATTCCATCATTATTGATTACTCTCTGAAATGCTGAGTTACTGCAAATAGTAAGGGACTGGGGAGTACAGAAGGGGCAAGGTACATAAAAAGTTGATTTAAAAGCCAATGAAATATTTAATAAGCACCTACTAATTCAACATATTTGTTTTGGAGGAGGGGGTGGGATACATGGTTGCATTTATTTTTTCATCAAATAAGCATCTACTGAGTACCCAGTGTACACTATGCATTGTGTTAACATAAGGATTAAATGATAAAACACAACTCCAGCCCTAGAGAAGCTTTAACTATATAATTCTTTCCTAATTTCCATACTAAAGAGACAAGCAGGCAGAGTAAAAATTTTTCCATATTTACTTATTATTGTCTCAAATCTTAGCAACAGTGCCTCATATCCTGCCCTCACTCGATAACCACTCCCACACACATACCTTTTGTGCCTGAAGCAGAAGCAGAAAATGTGCCTCCTAGTATCCAGATGGCCATCTGCTGAACCCTTTCAGCCTTTTATCAAGGTTTTCTTCCAAGATCTGTATGTATCTTTATTTGAGGGAGCCATAGGTTTGAATGGAGATGGAAGTTAGGAGCACTAATAGTTCTCCACTTCAAACTCTCCTGCCTATAGATTGCTGTCTCCTATCCCTTCTGCTCCTATTTTTTTAAGACAACATTTTTAGAGTAGTTCTAGGTTTAAAATGAGATTGAGAAGGAGGTAGGGATGTCCTGTATGCCTTCACCCTCACACATGCATAGCTTTCCCCTGTTATCAAGGTCACTCAACAGAATGGTTGTGTGTGTGTGTGTGTATACATACAAATATATACATATTTGAACCAAGGAAGAATCTATATTGACGTATCGTTATCACCCATAGTCTGAAGTGTACCTTAGGGTTCACTCTTGGTGTTAGGCATTTTATAGGATTGGACAAATATATAATGACATATAGCCATCATTACAATATCATACAGAGTAGTTTCTGCTCTAAAAATCCTCTGTGTTCTACTCATTCATCTCTCCCTGTCCCCCAACCCCTGGGAACCACTTATCTTTTCATTGTCTCTATAGTTTTTACCTTTTCCAGAATGTCATATAATTGGAATCATAAAGTTTGTAGGCTTTTCAGATTGGCTTTTTTCACTTAGTAGAAGGCATTTAAGTTTCTTCCATGTATTTTCATGGTTTGATAGCTTATTTCTTTTTGGGCTGGTAATATTCAGTTGTCTAATGTAGCACAATTTATCCACTCACCTACTGAAAGACTTCTGGCTGCTTCCAAGTTTTGACAGTTATGAATAAAGTTGCCATAGGTTTTTGTGTGGACAGAAGTTTTCAGCTTCTTCGGGTTAATACTGAGGAATGTGATTGCTAGATCATAGGGTAAGATTATTTGTAGTTTTATGAGAAACTGCCATGCTCTCTGTGAAGTGGCTCTGCCATTTGTATTCCCAATAGTAGTGCATGAGAGTTCTAATAGCTCCACATCCTTGTCTGCATTTGGTATTGTCGGTCTTCTGAATTTGGGCCTTTCTAATGGGTATGTACTTGTAACTCATTGTTTTAACTGCCTCTGTTTTTACATGGACATACCCATCCACTCTTTGGATGTGTAAAAAGCTTTACCGAAGAGGTATTCTGTGTCACAGCCTGTCTTCTAAACATTAAAAAAATAGAATTGTTATCATGCCCTTCGTATTCCAACCTTCACAATATACCACTTTTAGGCAATAATTGTTCTGACAACTGCTTGAATTTCCATCAGAGGCAGGAGCTAATGACAGTGGCCAAGAACAAGTTGCTAGTGTCCCAGATAAAAAGTAGAAAAGTATGTTCCTTATTAGATATAACAGCAGAAGTACAAATTTCAGTGTCTACACATGGCTAATTGGTCAGCAGTTATTTCATAAATAATCACCCTATTTTGTCTTGTTCTTCCCAGCCCTTGCTCCTCATGAACGTCTACCATGGAAGGAATGGTTTATAATACAAATACAAGCTACCAATCAGTCGTAGGCATCTAAGACAATAATTAAGTGCCCTATAAATTGTAAAGCAGTACCACAATGTTAACATGATTATTAAATTCCCAAATGGGACAGGGGGACAGGGAAGAATTTTACCCTGCAGAAGGGAGACATAACCACTTCAGAGCCATAGCAAGATACAGTTGTTTTTTTCTAAATAACAGAATAAGGAGTTGGAGACACAATATAATCAATGCTATTTAAAAAGTAAAAATAAATAAAAATCAAGCTGCAGGTTCCTTCATCATCAAGGTCTAGGTGTCCAGAGCCCTGCCCTCCAGGTGGGTAATTCTGAGTCATTCTTCAACCTCTGTGACAAAAACATCTTGTAATTCTGTCTGAGCTAGTCTCCACCTCTTCTGTTGAAGAGCTTTAAAACCAATTAAATTTAAGATTCACCTGAGAATGTGTAATTCCTCTACCTGTTAGCAATAAATTACTCTGAATTTGGATGGAGAGTCTGAGAAGATTAACTGAGTAGTGAGGGCAGGAAGGACTACACTGCCGTCAGGGCAACACCCTTCCATGAAGGAGGGCCAAGGTGAAAAATGAAGTGTGGCCCTTGCCAATGAGCTCTTGGCCAATATTCCTCTGGTCAGCACAGGGCAAATATGTGTAGGGACAGTATGTGTAGGCCAGGGATGTCTGGGGCTGAATGAATTCAGGGCAAAATGTCAAGATTTAAAAGGCACAGTGGGAATGGAGAATAGGAGAACTGGGTATAAAAGGAGCATTTACTTAAGGATAAATCTAGAAAAACTGGACAGATATTTTGTATCTTTTCACTTTATTTTCTTGTGAACGTGAGTTAGGCCATGAGTATTTGAGGAAATTGGAAAATTTGGTCAATGAATGTTAGCATTTATATAATTTCTTGGTCCCTTAAGCTTTCATCTAGAATTTACACAATTCCATGTGTCAAATATTTTGCCAAACTTCTTAATTTGTTCTTTTTCAGCTTTAATTTTTGCAGCTGGTGTTTCTGCACCTGCTTGTGGTGAAAATGGACAGCTGCCCTGGAGAGCTTCCCTTCCTAGTGAAGAGTTGACAGGCCATGGCTGTCCTACCATAGGCTACATATCCAAATTTTGCTCCTCAAATTCAAGTAATGCCACGTGATTGAGTTCTGGTCAATGAAAAATAGGCAGAATTGATGATCACCACCTACAAGCCTTGCCATGTAAAACAAAACCAAGTATATAACCCTCTATTGTCTTCCTTCGTGCCGGTTTGATGTTGCCTCCCAGAATGACCTCTGAACCCATGTTTTGGAGGTTTCCTTAGCCTGGGTCCTTCTGTCCCTGATTCCAGCTGTAGATTGGACTTTCTGTGAGCAAAAAATAGATCTCTATTTAGAGTCATTTGGAGTCTGCAGATAACATGGTGTTGTGTCTTTTCTTATATAGTCAGGAATCCTTTCGGTTCATAATGGAATCCACTTCTGTTTCTTTTCTATTTTGGGATTATGGGAGGGAAATCGTCAGTGTGCAAATCTCTCTCCAAACATTCAACCCAAATCTTACAGATTCAAATGCTAACATAATGCAACTGTGTCTGCTAAGAGACCTGTAAGTAGAGTCTAGTCAAATGTATGCAACTGGTTTCAAACTCTTAACAGAGAGAGGTCCCTAATAGTCTTTGCAAGACAATTCTAAGAAACTTGGCAATCATATGATAAGACCCCCAATTCATCAACAGAGCCCTGGGATGCACTGTCAAGATGCTGAGTATAGTGTTTGTTCTCTAAAGGTCATTCAGAGGTTAGCAGTAGTTGTTATACAAGTTTAATATGATTCTAAGACAAAAATGAAGCAAGGAGTTTTTGTTTTTTAAATTATGTCTTATTTCCTCCCAAGCTTTAGAGAAGTGACAGAACAAAGGCAAAAGTGGCTTATACTTGTCATCTGAATATTCTGGAAGCTAGGGGACACAAGTAACAGCAGGAGCAAGCATGAGTGAAAAGAAAATGTTTTGTTCAAATAAGTATCTACAGCAAAAGAAACACCCCCAACAAATAGTTCTGCCAGCCACAGCCTGTTTTCCAGTCATGAATCATGAGATGAATTAACAGAAGAGATCTAAATAATTAACTTCATAGTGAGTCAGCAGCAATGTTTGGTCAAATAGAATAAACTTAAACTAAGGGACAAAAAATGCTCAAATGAAGACAAAATTGCAAAAGCCACTGCTGTGGCTCTATTTTTGCTGGATAATTAAACCGATTTAAGGAAATGATGGGATTAAGCAACAGAAATTGAGAGGTCATCTAATCCACCAGTCTTTCAAAAGCCAATCCTCTGATTCATGCTGGTCTGAGATAATGTTTTCACAGTTAATGGCCAAATAAAATAAATTAGGAAAATGAATGAGTTCTTTAATAAAGTATTCAGTATAAATCACTGCTCTTTATCCTATAATTATTTACTTCTTAATTTTTATGATAAAATGTTCTTTCTTTAAAGGGATTTTAGCCATGATATTTTTATTGATCGTTGGTATTGTTTTGAATATTGTGACCAAAAAACAAAGTAATCCTTCATTCCTTCTTTTTTTTTAATTGTACTGGTTTCTGAAATTCTAGAAGTTATTCATCTAATTCATTCCTTGCATTAAAAAAGGACATATTTAAACCCTAAAACATACAATCCTATGTCATATTTTCTTTTCAGAAATGGAGAAAATTTTATAACATCCCTGGATAGTATTTGTCTGTGCTAAAGACACTTCACCATTAGAAATGCTTTTATTTTTACCTCTAATATTAATCTCTCAAAGGAGAGATCATTTACAGATTTTTTCCCTGCCCAGGATCACAGAAATTTAGAATTTAATAAGACACTTGAAGACATCTAGTTGAACTGCTTCCTTTGATGTAGAGACGGAGGTGGAGGCACCCAACAGAGGAGTCTGAATCTGCATTATATGACTGGGTAATTGCACAAACGTGCTCTTTTCAGCCTCATTTACACTGTTTCCTATATACCATATGTGCTCCTTCCTTAAATAGCAGGTGCCACTTGCCAGGCAAAACCTTTTCAAATTTTGGCAAGCTTTGGTTCAAGCTTAGGTTCTGCCTACCCCCTGCCTCTATGATACAATAATGATGCCTAATAGAAATTGGGTGTCGTTTGAAAATTAAATGAATTGTATACTTCTATACACATCCCATGTAGAGAAAGCCTTCATGTGGGAAATGTCTGCCAATGTGGGGATCGTCATGCTAAGGGGAGGGGCTATAATCGTGGTAGATAGGCTTACTTTGAATGTGGAGAAAGACGAAGAACCAAACTAAAAACTTTTCTTAAAATAGCTTACATTTTGGAAAACAGCAATTTCTGTTTACAGCTGATACACAAATTAGAGAAAGACCTGGAGAAAAATAATTGTGTACAATCTTAAAACAAACTGAGCTCTTCCACATTCCACAGTATGACACAACCCTAAGATTTCACAGGAAATCAATTTCTTCTAAAACACAATCCAACTCAGATCTGTGTTGCTGGCAGTTTTGAGTCTTTAAAAGATAGGTATTTTTACCCAAGTTCCGCAGAATCTGATTTCTTTACACCGTATACGTAAACACTGAACTGTTATAGGAATAGTAACCGAACCCAGTGGTGTTTACAAATCGGAGAGGGAACGTAAGTGGAAAGTATGAAGCAGGAGAGATGAAAGTGGCACAGAAAATAAAATGGGAGATTGCTGCTGAAATGTGGGCCCCATGGCTTCCCCATCTCCCTGAAACCAAAGAGAAAGCAATACTTCTCTGCCCAGTCACCCAGCTGTGAGGGCAGTGAGGGGGTCTGTGATGAAGAATGGGAATACCCAGTGTGTCAACATGGTGCTCTGCCTACTTTGAAAATGGATGCATAGGTTTCTGGTACGTCCCCGTTTAACATTTCTGACATTTATGTAACTTGCTTCAGTGGAGTATCCTATTAGCATGAAGCAAGTATTACAGAAATGAAAACCTTTATCATGCTATAATTTACACATATATGTATATTCAAGTGCATGATGAATACCTATGTGTTTGTTCCTGTAACTCATCTGTATAACCATATATTTAACTTAATAAACCTTTGTTCTCTTTCACTATCTTATTACAGATACACACTTAGGTGTGTTAGGGATAATTTATAACCCTGGCCTATCCACTCCACACCGTTTATTTCTCATCCTCCCCATAAACTGCCCCTCGCTGGGGGTGCTCACCTCCATAAACAGTGCTTCCTGATGTGTGAAATTCAAGTCACTCCTTCCTGCCTAGCCTATGAAGCTCAAGACTTCTAGTCTTGTCTGTCTTGCTCACCTCTCCAATTCAATTATCAAAGTTGAGATTGTTCTCTTTTCCTTAATAATTATCCCTCTTCTGCTCATTTCACCTGTTATGTTCTTAAGGAGGTAAGATATATATCTTTTTTTTTTTTACTCTTTTAAAGCTTTATATTAAGCAAAAATATGCAATTTGGACAAATAAATATGTGTGTGTTATTCTCAACAGAATTTTGTTCACAGTTGGGTATTTAATTGATCTGCATTTCTCTATAAAATCTTCATTCAGATTTAACGGGAGCTATATGCAAGTAAAATTACATGGAAATTAAAATAATGATCCCCAGCCTTGGCACTGAATTTTTGTTTTGGAGTTGAAAATGTGTGCTTTCAGCCAACTCATTTGCTAAGCAAGGTAAAAAATACTGAGTGGTTTTTGTTTTGTTTTGCTTTGTTTTGTTTAGTAGATAGTCTTTTTTGTGGACAAATGCATTTGACATAATGGGGGGAGGGTTAGCATTGTTTCAATTCCTAGTTCAATTTCCACATTCCCTCTGCATGGCCCACCATCAATGCTTAGTTAATAACTAATTCTAGGAATTTTGAAAGATCAGCTTTTCATTATAAAAATTCATTACACGTAAGGGCAAAAAAAATACCGGTTGCCAAAATTAACTTATAAAGAAGTAAATATTATTCAGACACACATACTGTTTCTTAACATGTAGACATCAGCATCTGTTACAATATTTTCATGTTTCTGTTTAAAATTAACTGCTTGGAGGCCATGATTTCATAGAGCCGGCATCACTGGGCTACTCAGCGAATAGAGGTGAGGAATGGCAGTCGTGGTGTGCACATTCTCTGGCATTTGTAAGCACCTTTTAAGAAGCACACCAGCATCCTTGCTATCGGTCAGTGGGCTGAGGGAATTCTGTTGCTCTTCTGAGATGTTTCAAACAAAGAAAAGAGCACTTGTACTCACAGTCCATTATACTCTAGCTGGCTTTACTCACAGAGGAACCGGCTGACTGCCAGGTGTGATGTGCCAGGCTCCACAAAGACCTTGTGCTAATTTCTCCTCTTTTTTTCCTACTTACTTACCCCATTAAAAAAAAGCATCAGTGAAGTAGCAGACTATTGAAGCAAGATGGTCCAACACAGTGGTTAAGAGCATGAGCTCTGGGGCTGGATCACTGGACCCAAAGCTCAGCTCCAGCACATAACAGCTGTGTGACTTTGCTCATCTATCTAACCTCTCTGAATTTTGATTCCTCATTTCTATAGTAGAGAAAATAATAGTCCCAGGTAATTGTGGGGTTACATATGTAGATGTATACAATGTCTTTAGAATACTGCTAATCACATAGTATGTGCCACTGTAGCTATTGTGGACAAACTTTATTACTGGGCATTTTTCTGGAGATAGAAAACACAGCTAAGTCAGAAATTAGTAACTGTACCATTACTGTAGAAAGTCTGATGAGTAAAGGAACTCTAAAAGAGAGGGTATCAAAGATAAATTTCTTTCTTTGGAGTTCCACCAAAATTTCATAGTTCTAAATATCATATCCTCTGACAAGTGGATATGTACCTGCATCATAACCAAGTAAAGATACACTGATAAATGTTAGAATATCAGCAACTGGCAAGAGATGGGTTACAAAGCAACATGACATGTTAGGGTGGAAATCTGGGCCTCTGAGTGCACATATCCATGACTCCTGTATCTGAGTTAGTCCTGCCTAGCCAGTATGAACCCTGGATGAGACAAGCCTTACAACCCATCCTAGTTTCTTGTATCTAGTTCTAGACCAGCTAACTCCAGGGTGGTTACATCATCCTTGGGGTTATCCCAGAATATCAAGTTTCCCTAATATGGGTTACTGAATATGAATGAGAGAAATATTTACTTAGGACAATGCTTAGGAACTAATATTATTTAAAGTTGACGGTGGGACATGTTTTGAGATGTCCCGATAATGTGTTACTACCCAAAACAGATTTAAAAATGAAATAATTGAGCATTGATAGGATGTTAACTGTGCATTACTCTGCTGAGCATTATTCACATTACTGGCATATAGTAGTTGCTCAGTGAATGAATGAATGACAATATGGCTCAGTGTCTGAGGTAAGCCACACATCCAATATGTCTAAAGCTTGAACATCACCACTAATAAGAAATTTACTATTCAATCCAAGATTTCTTAATCTCTTTTTTGTGCCAGGGACACCTTTGGCAATCTGATGAAGCTCATAAACATCAACTCAGAATGAGGTGCTATTTTTAAAACAACTTTATTGAAATGTACTTGAATTACAGTAAACTTTATATATTTACAGTATACAATATGATCAGTCTTACATGTAAAATATCACCACAGTCAAGATAAAAAACATATGATAACTCCCCAAAGATCCTTTATGCTCTTTTGTGATACCTTCCTCCCTCCAGCCCATGCCTAGGCTACCACTGATCTTTCTGTCACTAGATTATTTTACATTTTCTAGAATTTTATATCAACGAATAATATGGTGTATGCTCTTTTGGTCATTTATAAATGTCAATTAGATCAAGATGGTTGTAATATTCAAATATTTCATATCTTTGCTGATAAAAAAATCTGCACATTATTAACAATAATCTGTTTGGTGTGCTATCAATTGCTGAGAAAGTATTGTAAAGCCTTCTGCTGGAGTTGCAGACCTGTGTGTTTCTCCCTTTAATTTTGTCAATTTTTGCTTCAATATTTTTAGCCTCTGCTATCAGGTGCATACACATTTATAATTGTTCTTACTCTGTATCATTGTGAAAAAAGTCATCTGTGTCTAAGTATTACTATCCGTGTTGAAGTATATTTATATCATATTAAAATGGCCACTCTAACTTTTCAGTGTTTACTATTTTCATGACATATCTTTTTCATTCACTCACTCTCAATCTATCTTTGTTTTTATGTTTAAAATATATCTCTATTAGGAAAACTTCTAATAGGTTCCTTCTCTATTATACACTCTGATAATTTCTTTTAATTGGGATTTTGTAAACAATTAAAATTTAACCTAACTACTGATATTGTTTGATTTAGGTCTCCACTTTATTATTTGTTTTCTGTCTCTCTCCACATTTCCTTCCTCTGTTCCCTCTTTTCCTCCTTCTTTTGGGTTGTTTGAATATTTTTTAGACTTCTACTTTAAATATGCACTTTTTGATTAAATGTCTTTGTGTATATATATATATATATATATGTTTGTTCTTGGGATTAAAATACACATACCTAAGCTAATAAGTCTACATGTCATTTATATTGTACTATCTCATATAAATGTAGACTTGTATGCTGCATTTGTCATATATATTATTTATTTAGGTACACTTACAAAACATATATAGTACATTATGTGTATATGTGGCTGGCTTTTGTTTGTTTTTATTTTTTTCATTCTATTGTTCTACTGTTCTTCATATTGAGGGATTTCTTTCGATCTGTTTCCAAGTTAACTGATTCTTTCATCATATTTTCTTCTGCTAAGGATGCCATTCAGTGACTTCTTCCATTTCACGTGTTCTATTTTTCAGCTCAAGAATTTCCATGTGGTTCTTTTTTTCTATTTCTATTTCTCTTCTGAGATTTCCTATCTTTTCATTCATTGCAAGTGTATTTTTTTTTTCCTTATGATAATAATAGCTGCTTCTTAAAACTTTGGATAAGCCTGATATTTTGGTCATCTCAGGGTTATAATCTGTGTTTACATTGCCCCTTGAAAATTGGTCTTGTTTTCCCAGTTGTCTCATGTTGGGTAGTTTGAGAGTGTGGCCTGTAAGGCTCTGGCTCCCCTAGAGAATGCTGAAGTTTATGTTTTAGATGAAAATCAACTTGATTAAGTTCAGACTCAAAGAAAGATCCCTTCTGGATCTTTTCTTTGTAGGATTTGCTCCCATATTGTCCAGCCTGCAAATGCATTGTATCCTAGTTCCTCTGGACAGAAAAGAAGGGTATCTTTTGGAGTTTAACTTCCCAAACCACCAAGACTGTATTATTCTAAGGCTGGAGCCTTTTCTCAAGCAGTCACATGCAGGAGAAAAATCACCCTCATGTGGCTTCCTACTGTAAGATTTGATTCCCCTTAAATCCCAAATGCATAAGTTAGTTTGTTATCTAGAGTTTTTGTTGTAATCAAAGGGATAGATTGGCCGTAGTGAGCCACCATACTAAAATGAAACTCCCAGATTGACTTTTTTTTTTTCCAGACTTAAGTGGATATATTTTGGTGTCTATTTTGGGTTAAGAGATTTTACCTGTTCTCTAGTGAGGAGAAATTATAAGCATAATTAGAACCTTGCTCTATATCATTTGTAGTTTCGTTGTATATAGTTAGGCTTCAACGAATTATACAATAATATGCTTGTAATTCTTGTTTTTGAAGGTCATTGCCATGCCTTTTGCTGTTCTCTTAAAATTAAGCCCCAACTGAAAAAAAAATCAAACTCTGCATAAGATTTTTATATACTTAAAATAAATACATAAGACAACAAATAAAATTGATAGTGTAATATCCCCATCTGATTATCTTAATTATATCTTAATTCTGTCATTAAGCCATGGCATTTTAGTGTGTTAGAACTGGAAGAGTCCTTCTAAGTCACTCAGTTTGTTCCATTATTTTGTAAAGGAAGGACTGGAGATAATAAAAATGCAGTGACATTGTCAAAAGTCTAAAGCTGATTAACAACAGAACTCAGTGTAATCCAGCTGTCCTGACTGATCAAGGCCATTGGTCTAGTCCGTTTCTATTTCTCAACGTTAAGATTAGAGATTGATTTCTTTAAACTAAGGAGTTGAGATTGTATGTTCAGAATTTGTCATGGAAAGGTCATTGCACTTAGTTAAACAGCCCAAATCCCTATTAACTACAAACATCTTTAAGTGAGTTAGTTTTTTCCAGGCATATTCAAGAAATTTATTTCATTTAATCAGCAAGTAATGTTTTGAACTATGTTTCATTATTATTTTTTTTATTTTGGTATCATTAATACACAATCACATGAGCAACATTGTGGTTACTAGATGCCCCCTGTTATCAAATCCCCACCACATACCCCATTACAGTCACTGTCCATCAGCGTCGTAAGATGCTATAGAGTCACTACTTGTCTTCTCTGTGCTATACTGCCTTCCCCGTGCCCCTCCCCTACCTTATGTGTGCTAATCGTATTGCCCCTTATTCCCTTTCTCCCTCCCTTCCCACCCACCCTTCCCAGTCCCTTTCCCTTTGGTAACTATTAGTCCATTCTTGGTTTCTGTGAGTCTGCTCCTGTTTTGTTCCCTCCATTTTTGCTTTGTTCTTATGTTCCACAGATGAGTGAAATCATTTGGTACTTCTGTTTCTCCACCTGGCGTATTTCACTGAGCATAATACCCTCTAGCTCCATCCATGTTGTTGCAAATGGTAGAATTTGTTTTTCTTCTTATGGCTGAATAACATTCCATTGTGCATATGTACCACCTCTTTATCCATTCATCTACTGATGGACACTTAGGTTCTTTCCATTTTTTGGCTATTGTAAATAGTGCTGTGATAAACACAGGGGTGCATATGTCTTTTTCAAACTGGGCTCCTGCATTCTTAGGGTAAATTCCTAGGAATGGAATTCCTGGGTCAAATGGTATTTCTATTGTTGCTTTTTTGAGGAACCTCCATGCTGCTTTCCACAATGGTTGAACTAATTTACACTCCCACCAGCAGTGGAGGAGGGTTCGCCTTTCTCCACATCCTCACCAACATTTGTTGTTCCTAGTCTTTTCTATGGTGGCCATCCTAACTGGTGTGAGGTGATATCTCATTGTGGTTTTAATTTGCATTTCCCTGATAATTAGCAATGTGGAACATCTTTTCATGTGCTTGTTGGCCATCTGAATTTCTTCTTTGGAGAAGTGTCTGTTCATATCCTCCACTCATTTTTTAATAGGGTTATTTGCTTTTTGGGTGTTGAGGTTTGTGAGTTCTTTATATGTTTTGGATGTTAACCCCTTGTCAGATATGTCATTTACAAATATATTCTCCCATACTGTAGGATGGTGTCCTTTGAATTATGTGTCATTATTAACTCCATCTTTCAGATGAGGAAACTGTTAATAGGTTGGAAACTTTAATATATCTTTTCCAAGGTTACAAAATAAGTTAATTGGCCAGACTCCGTAGCTTATTATCTGTCCATTCCAACTCCAAAATTTATAGTCCTAACTCTATGGAATTGTGTCTTATGATCTGACAATTTTTTCTTTTTGTAAATTTATTTATATGAAAATGCAATTAAATTGCCATTTTTAGTTTTATATATATATCAAATCTCTTTTATTTAAAGGAATAGCATTAAAAAATGTAATATAATCCATCCTGGGAAATCTGGACTGTGATATATGCATAGACACCCAATAAATATCTATTGAAGAAATGAGTGATACCATCATCTTTATTGTCATCACCACTGGCATTTATAATGTGTCATATGGTGTTCTAAACCCTTCATGTGCATTTTCTTTTCTAATTCCTAGAAGAAGACTTCTGTTTTATATGACATATGTGGAAATTAGGGCACAAAGACATTTAGTAAGTTTCCCAAAGTTCATAAAGCTGGCGAGTGGAGGAGCTGGGGCACAAACCCAGACAGCTCTGCAAACAGTGCTTTTAAGCACTAGAAAAAGAAGAGCATATGTCAGTACTTTTTCTGCAATGAAATATTCCTAAATATTGATTTCAGTTAGGCATCACTTGACATTTCTTATCACTTCATTATTTTGTTTTGCAATTTCAGCACCCCCTCCCCCTACCATCTTAGCTGCTGTTCTAAAAATGGGAGCAGTTTGTAAGAATTCAGTCCTCCTTTCTTGCCCTGCTCACTTGATCATGAATATTTTACTGTACTTTAAAATGTTAAGTATAAACAGAACTATTTAGAGAAATAGATTAAATAAATCTATAATAGGTGTTTCTGAAGATGGTTTGGAACAATTTTTCAAAGATAAAATAAATAGACTATAATTTTGTGCCTCTACCAGTAGCATCCCCATTTCCTTTACCAGGTTACCCGAGTCCCTCCCTCATGGCTGGCATGAAGGCTCAGCCAGAGCTTTTCTCCCAATAGCCGGGTTCTCTAAATTTTAGAAATAACTCATCAAATAGTTCAAATTGGTCTTTCCAGTTATCTCATTCTAAGAAAGCCTATATTCTTCTTTAAACAGATCAAAGAAGGCCTCTCTGAAAGTAGGAGACTCATGTCTTATTTCTCTTTAAATTCACTGTGTGACTTACTCTCAAGAACTGTGCAATAAAACTTTGCTTAATGAATAAATGGAGAGAGCCCCTTGGCAGGGTTACCCCAAGCATGGATAACTGTCAAACTAAAATAAAAAGAGCTAGAAAGGTATATATAATATCCCACCTCCATTTGCTCACTCTTCTGTGATTATTTTTTACTAACAAGATCTCCAAGTTTTATCGTTCTAGTCTTTGACTCTTCTCTACCCTTAATCTAGCTAGATGATAAAATGCTAGCATTGAACTCTTGCTTCCCCCACTGATCATCTCCTCCTTTGGGCTTTCGATTGTCAAATATTTCTTTGAAATAAATTTCTCAAAGAATCACTTTTTATTCCACAAACAAAATATTCTAAATAAAAGCTGTTGAACAGATGTTTTAGTTCAAAGTCATGCTATCTAGAGCAAACTTTGGGAAAGCAACACCTTGGTGAGAAAGCTTAAGCAAGAAATGTCTTTCAGCAATCACAATTCCAGACACAAGAATTTTTAGCAAGCGAAAACACAGATTTGTTTATAATGCTGTCCATGGATGTAAAAACTTACTGATCAGTAGAGTAACACATAAATTACCAATTTGCTTAAAGTAAAAGATCATTTCGTTAGCACCAAGTTTTTAAAAAAGGCATTTGGAAAGGGTTTTTGGGGTCTGACTGCTTCCGTGTTCATTATACCAGAACAATAAAATATTTTACAACTTATTTACTAATTTATAATGTTAGGAAGGAAAGGACTTGGCTCGGTGTCACAGGGAAGTCAGATATAGTGAGATGAGAGACCAAAGTCAAGAAAGCAAAGTCAGGTTTAATGCACTCTGCAGAGAGTAACAGAGTGGGTGGACCTGCCTAAGATAGGACAGGCCCCATGCTCATTCTGAGGCTTCTTTTACGTGGTTTTGGCAGGGCAGAGAGGTCCTTGATTGACAGCTGTCAGCTCTCTAGGCTTGTTCTGATTGGTGAAATGAGAACAGGGGCTGTGCTGTGCCTGTGCTTCTGATGTATTGGGGGTGTTATGGAAAATACTGGAAATACCTGGACTGGATCACTGACGGAAGAACCAAGTGGCACTCAGAGGTCTTGGAGTGTTGAGGTTTATTTTACACCGGCGGGCTCAGAGGAGAGTCATCTCCCAAGGTCTGAGCCCTGGACAAAGGCAAGGGGAGCAATATTTATCTTTCTGCCTCCGTATCTGTAACATTCCTACGTGCACAGCAAACGAGCAAGCAAGGGGGAGTGAGTCTAAGGAGTGAGTGCCTGGCAGAGCGGGGAGTGAAGGGGAGGGGGAAGTGAAGGGAGTTTCTGTTGTCTTTGCTAAGAAGAGCAGCAGAAGGGAGCCACCTGGACTAGACTGCTGTCCTTGTAAGTTTTTCCCTATCAGGGAGATCCGTGACATTTCCTGAGTCACTTTTGAACTGAGACAGGCACAGTGGGTGTAGTCAGAGTAGGGTGAGGGCCTCCGGGAAAAGCAGGGTGGAATATTTACAGTCAGAGCAATGTCACAATGGGCAGAGAAGTCCCCACTGAAACTCTGTGCTAAACATTATGCAATGTCAAGGTCACATTAATTCTCTAGGGAAAGATACCTAAGACTATAGACATCTTCAGTGAGATCAGTTAAAGGTCAAAAGGCCAGAAGCAACTTGGCCTGGAATGTTTGAGTGTTCTGCAACGGTATCAGCATAACCCGTGACTCCACTGTCAGCCCTGGCAATCAGACTATGACCCAGCCCACCTTGAGGACAGGGCAGGTGATGCAAGTCCACACCCCTAAGTTTTTTTTTTTCATGTTCTCGAAAAATCCTCAACTGCCTATAAAACCCCCTAGACAACGCACCACTAGGGGCTCTCTTGTCCCCTCCTGGCGTGAGGGAGGAGCTCTTCCCTCTCACTTTATTTCTAAATAAAAGCCTGTACCTTGCTCTCCTACCTTGAGGGTTTGTGAAGCTCATTCTTCGGCTTCATGAGCAAGAACCCCGGCATCAGAACCCTGTGGCTTCATCTGATCAACTCCCTGAGTCATTTTGGGGGAGCCCTTTCTCCTTTTCATCCCACTCATTTCTGTCTTTCTGCCTAACAGTAAGACAAATCCAAAATTTGGACTCCATGCTACTGTCTCAGGATCTTGTTCAGTAACCTGTGTGTAAGTTAGAGATGGGAAGTATTTTAAATGAACCTTCTAGGTTCTCTGAAACAATTTTGACTCAGCCGTGTGTTTCTTCATAACCCTGTGTCAGGTTTTTGGGTGCTTGGACATGAAGGGAACAAATTTCCAAGAAGGTTGGGACCCTTTGTAGTGGTCTTAATGAGAATAAAAAGAGTTGAGTCTCCAGCTATACACAAGTGGACCTCAAAAGTTGGGTCACTGACCAGAGAGAAAGTTTTAATTCTGTATATAGGTTTAAAAAAAAGTAGCGAACACAAGTAGAGAGTAGGGAGATGGTAAAATCTGGACTAATAAATAGGTTTACAGGTGTGGGGAGGATGGAAAACAGGGCCTTGTTGGCTTCTTAAATAGAAAAAGGAGAAAGCAATCAGCAACAGAAGATTCTTAATGATCTGAATATGGTCACAGATGCCTGAGGCTGAGCCTATTTCAGGCCAATAATGAGCTTTTGGACTTCTGCAGTTATTTGTTTGGCTCTGCAGTCTGGAGCCCAAGGGCACTGTTCATTAGGAAGTAGGAACTTTACCTAAGGGCTGTTTGTGTTAGTTTTCCTTGCCAGAATGAATTGTTCATTAATATCTAAGAGAAAACTACTCTCTCACTATAGATAAATGATTTAAATTAAAAATTATTGATTGGGGGGTTAGGATGAGAAAAGAGAAAAGGGTGTTCAATAGAGATGCTTAAATTCCTCTAATGATAGTTAAGGGGAAAATAAATCTGTGCAGCATAAGACGACCCCCATCACTGAAAAAGTAACCCAAATTTATCATTACAATGGCAAATTAACTTGGCCCTAGGTTTGGTCCAGTTCCTTGTGTTGACTTAAGGATTTAACTGGATAAACTGAGTGGTGATCCACTTGTTAATACAAGCTATCAATTTGTTAACTCCTATTGTATAGTTATTGTAACTAACCACCACCGTTGACTACCCCAGGGATTTTCTTGCATTATGGAAATGCCTAAGGATAAATAAGAGAAGGAGAGTTTTGGCTTGAAATTCCAAAAGCTTGGTAGCTAGACCCCACTGTGCAGGAACTTCTACCTTGTCTTGTATGATGTTAGAGTATAGAGGTCTCTTGCTTTTTACTGGAGCATTCAGGTGTCACAGTATTTAGGGGTGATGAGTCTCTGTGGAAACTTTGTCAATAATGGTACGGTAAGTTTCTTTGTTTCTCCTTTTCCTGAAATTCTCCAGAAAAATAATTTGGAGAATCGAAAATACATGTACCCTACAGACTATAATAAGATAACTGAAAAAAATAAAATGAAACAAAACAAAATAACCCCAAAATAAGCTTTCTTTCCCGATGGAGATTATCATAGCCTGGAACGAAGTACACGGGAAGGTTTATGTAACTGATTAGTGATAGGAAGGCTCAGGAACAGTCTCTGGCCACATGAGGTTTGCTCCCATTGACTCTGTGATTCAAATTCAAATAACTCTAGTACAGGGAAGAAGCAATTGACCGCTGCAAACTAGAAAACCAACGTTGTCCTGGAAGCTCCTCTTAATTGAGGTTAACTGCTATGCTGCTTTAATTACTGTACTTTTCCCTAGTACTTGCAGCAAATATCCTATTGGCCCTGACTCTGGCAATAGCCAGTGAAATGTAAAATTACCAATGACTGAAAGAGGAAGCAACAGTCCTAAAATACTGGATCCGTTCTTGTGAGGCCCACTGGTTAACGACATCTCAGCAAATCGCGCTGTAGTGATTTAAGCAGAGCACATCTTTTTCACAATGTATTCCGCATGGAGACATACAGATACTTTCATAGACCAAAATGGCGAGTTAATAAACATTTGTAGATACCCTTAGTTTCTCACCCCCTGATTACTTACTGTTCCTTCTCCTTTTTATTGAAAAAGCTCTCTCACCACCAAATCTGCCAGGACTGAGAATCCCAAACCTTTCACCTACTTCTAATCCTAACAGTATTTGGAATTGCTAAGCAGTGGGGAATGCCAACATGGAAATTCATCATATCTACCAGCTGCATGAACATATTTTTTCAGGAGCATCTTCTGCTCCCGGTTTTGATGTTAATGTATTTCCAGTGCCTCGCTTCAAGTGGGAAGTCCCCTGTTTCTCTTTGCCCTAAGTCCTTATGGGTCTTTTCCAATGAATAGTGTAGCTATTATAAGTCTGGGAAGTGTGAAACTTTGTGAACATACCATAGTAAATTATTGTTTTTTCAGTTTAGCTATCCTCCACTGGTTTTACTTGGCTTAAAATGAGCTAAACTACCCGTACCAAGTTTAGCAATTGGAACTGACCACCTAGAGAATCAGATTGAAGAAATAAGAAAATAGTATGTATGCGTTTTCTCCATGGCAAATGTTTGCCATTTGCTCTACAACTTCCAATGTTTTATAACTGAATAAAATAATGAGCTAAAAATCAGCAAAATTTGCTTTTTTAACCTTGTAACTATTTCCAACGACATCTTTCCTAGACCGTTTCACTCCTTCCTGATATTGGCAATTTATGACTTTCACTTGGGATTTTCATTATAAAAGAACAACATTTAGACCATTCAAAGCTGTTACAGACTGGAGATTCACATTGATTTCTTTTCACCAAAGGCATTTTCTTGGAACACTAATTTTTTGACTACTTCATGTGTCTCTGGATAACTGCCATGTATCGATTTCATACTATGTTTTCAAAAACTTTTAAGTTGTGAATTAATAAGGACTATCCATAGGAAATACACCATTGACACGACTCTTCATTCATATGCATCACTTTAATCCTTACCAGCGTACGGGAATGGAAGGAGGAAATGACATTTATACATTTTTTAAATTTAGTAAACATAGTAAAGTACCAAAACATATAAGACTAGTATTACAATTCTCATGTACCAAGTCACCAATGATAAAAATTATAAAACTTTGCCATTACTGCTTATAATATGTATTTTTAAAGGAAGTGTAACATTAAAGAAAAAAATTGACCCCATTACACCTCTTCCTTAAACCTTCTCACCATTTCCCTTCCCCCAAAACTACCACTATCAAATACTTGTATGTTTCCAGTCTAATATGTGTGTTCATGTCTACATAATTACTTGTTTTATATAAATGATATCACACTGTATTCAACAGTCTTCAACTTGCGTTTTTTCACTAACCATGATGCTTTTGAAATATGAAATGGAAACTTGTAGTTCTAACTTGTTCATCTTAACCACTTTGTAATATTCTCTTATATTCTATAGTGTATGTATAGATTTCCTTCTGATGGATATTTAAGTTTTTTTTCTATTCATATAATCATTATAAGCAAGACTTCAAGGGAAATTCTTGACAAGTCTCCTGATATATATCTGTAAGAATTTTCATATAATTTATATCCAGAAGTACAGTTGTGGGTCCCAGAACAAATGCTTCCCTGAATTACCAGGTTTTGGCAAATTGTTCTCCAAAATGGAAATAAAACTTTACTCTTGCAGCAATAGTAACCATTATACCACACATGCATTAACTTATAAAAATTTTAAATTGGAAAAATATTTTGTAAAACTAGTTGTTATGAAATGAAAATCCAAGAAATAACTGAATTTGTGTTTTTCTGATGTTTTGTAAGATTATGTTGCTTTGCACAACTTTGAACTGCCTTTTCTGTGAATTGCTTATGTAAGTCCTTTGTCCATTTGCCTGCATGGTTGCTTGTATTTTCCTTATAGGAATATAGGATTGTTTTCAAATTTAAGTACTATTCCTTTATTTAGTCATTTTGAATTTTTTTAAAGTTTTTTGTTTGTTGTCCAATTTTGTTCATTATGCCTCTTATGAGAAAGATGTCTACATTTGATATAGTCCTAATTTCCATTTTTTTTGAGTTACGCTTTTAGCCAGAAATACTCTTCTGTTAGAGTTTATAAAGAAAGTCTGTTAAATCTTTCTCTAATGAAAGTAAAGTTTTGTGTTGCTTTATTGTTTTGTTTGTTCTGTCTTTGTTTGGTTTGTTTAGGTTTATAATTTCTAAGAATTAATTTGGGGATATAACATCAAGTAGGAATTTAAGTTTTTTCCATAAGGAAAACTAGTTGGCTAATTCGCATCATTCACTGATGTGTATTGCTGTTTATCACATGGCAAATTCTCAAACATATTTGGTCTTTCTAGACACTATCAGTTCTGTTGCATTGAGTCCTTCATCTTGTCCTGTGTTCCCGTCACATTACTCTGTCTTGGCTGCTGTCATATTTTATTTTTTAATATGAATTTTAGTAATCGTTTGCCTTTCCATCAAAAAACATGTTTGATATTTTGATGGAATGCAAAATACATAGACTAATATGGGGGAAAATTGACATCTTATGATATTAAATATCTCTATCCACAAACATGAGACACTCCCTGTTTAGTCTTTGGGGTTCTCTGGGGACTTTCAATTATATTTTGGACCTTCCTCTGTTTTTACTCATTTTTAAAAAATTTATCCTAGGGAGCTTATAGTTTTTGTTGATATTATTTAATTGTTTCTTTAAAATATATTTAAATGACTGCTATGATATTGGCTTTTCTGTGCTCATTTTAATTCCAGTAACCCTGATAACTAATCTCATTAAATTTTAATCATTTGTTTTAGTTTCTTTTGCATTATCTTTTTGCCTATAAAAGTTTCTTATGTTCATTTCCTTTTCCTTATTATTAGTTCAGCAAGTACTGCCAGGAAGATGTTGACTAGTAGAGTTGATACTAGTCATCCTTATCTTATTCCTGACTTAAAAGAACCACTTCTGAACTTCAACCATTAAGCATTGTTTGATGTAGATAAAATTTACCAGGGAAAGGAAGTTTCTTTCTATTAATAACTTGCCAAGTACTTTATCAGAAATGAGTACTGAGTTGAACAACTGCTTTTCCTGCAACTGTTGAGAGGATGGTATGATGGGATATGTTTTCTACTTACTAACTTGTTCATGGGGTGAATTGCATTAATTCACTGCCATGTAGTGCCATTTTTGTGTTTTTTTGAATAGTTCCTACTTGATCATAATGAATTATTCTTTTACAAATTGTTTAATTTGGTTTCCTAATTGTATGTGTGTGTGTGTGTGTGTGTATTATTATATATGTGTGTGTGTGTATATATATTAATATATTAGTGGAGTCCAGGGGATGGAGAGGACACTGCATGTGTGAGCAGCCTCAGTGGAGTGCTGAACCCAAGCCAGTAAGGAGGGTCTCCACATGGCAGGGACATTCCAGGGCGGGGTCATCAGCCCAAACGGGCTGAAAATGGCATCCTTTTTAGTATGTATATACATACACATTTATATTTAATTTATAAATTACAAACTATGTGTTCAAAACAATACTTCTAATTCCAGTCCAGCAGCAGAAGGTTCTATCTTGTTTTCTTCCCTTCTGTCTTTCTAACTTCTTTCTCCAACTTGAGAAATCTGCCTCCTGTTATCCTTAATATATTTGCTTATTGAATTAGTCCCCTTGTTTGTAACCAGTCACGTCACTGTTGCTGTGTTATCCACTGAGCAGAAACCCTTCTCACTCTTTCCAGGCTCTGACGTCCTGTGCCAGGCCACCTCGACCCCCACCATGCGGGTGCAGTCCCCTTACCCTCATGGGGTTCCGATCCCCAGTGCTGGATATGCCATTGGGAAGGTGCCTTTCTCATCCTCCCTGGGTTCTGAAACCCCACTTGGAGCCGTCCCTTTGCATGGACACCCTTTTCAACGTTTGGGCTCATGACCCCATCCTGGGATGCCCCTTCCATGTGGAAGCCATTTTTACTGGCTCAGAGTCAACTTCCACCCTGGGCTGCTCACACATGCAGTGTCCTCTCCACCCACTGGGCCCCGCTGCTCAGGCTGAACATGCCCCTGCACTGACATCCTCCTCCCCATCCTTGTACTCTGACACCTTGCTCAGGTTTCAACACCCACTGCCATGTCATCACTCACAGCCCATCCCATGTGGACATCCTCTTGACCCTGCTTGTTCTTCAGCACCTCGCACCTCACCCCTCACACCTCCTGACTGCCGTCCCTCCTCACCCTCCACTTGCCAGGCAGCCATCTTCCACGAATGTGCTCATCTTTGGACTCCCAAGTGCTACTGTAGGTCACTAGCTGTCTTCACTCTGGGACAAACACCCACCTCTACTTCATCTAATGGCTTCAGGCATATGCTGGTCACCAAGAAAGGTAAGGCAACTAAAAGAAAGCAGAAGAGCATACTTAAAATTTCAACATATATATTTAGCAAACTCTAATTTCCTCTCAAACAAATCAGGAACCCTAGAAAACTTTTTCTCCAAATTCCTCTTTCCTCCATCATCTTTTCTTTGCTTACATTTTAGTGGCACCTTATTATTGAATCTCATGACAACCATTTTTTTGTCATTATTATAATAATTTTTACAACTGATATTTATTGAATTTACTTTACATGTTAATCCATTTCTTCTCTCAACATTATTTATTGCATTCTTTTTCTTTCTTCTGTGCTAAACTTTCTTCTTACTGAATTTTAGTTGTTTTAAGAAGGAGCATCTTTGTATAGGAAAATTTGTCAGCCTTAGCAGGTTTTTTATTTCTTGCACCCCATTCCTGTTGTCTGGGTTTAATTTATTTTTTCTACTTGATATTTATATTTTAGTTTCTATTATAGTGTTATCCATTAATGCTAATTTTTTTGTTAACTTTTGTGGGTCTCAAATCTTTTCATTTTCTCCTATCTTGAATGATACTTTATCTGTATATAGATTTTTAGGTTGAAAGTTGTATTTCCTCAGCATTTTACAGATACTAGCCTCCTGGGGTTTTGTTTTGTTTAGTTTAGGATTTCCTGCTGCTTATGAGAAGGCTGACAAATTGTAGTTTCTTTGTAATTAATTCTGTCTTTTCTCTTTAGATGCTTTTAAGTCTCTTTTCTTTGACTTTTCTATCGTTTACCATTACATTTTGAGTTGTACTTTCGCATTTGGCTCCTTCAGCTTGAGACTCAGATCCTCTCTGGACACAAGGAGAGCTCGTGCTCTTTTTATCTATGCCTGCATATCTCACCCTGCCTTTTTTCTTATTATATCCAGACCAATTTTCTTATTTCTAGTTTTCAATTCACATTGCTTTTTTCAGCTATGTCTAGTGTACTTTTTACTCATGCTTTAAAGTTTTCTACTCTAGCAAATGCATTTTAAATTTCAGAATCTCTGTTTTTTTAAATCTCTAAGCCCTTTGTATATATGTATCTCTTCTTTATGTATCATTTATATTTCTCCCTTTGTTGCTTTTAACCTTTCAAATATAAATTGTTTTTAAATCTCTTTCAGATTCTTCCATAGTCTGAATTTATCAGAGTTCAAATTTCCTTTTTTGTTGCTTCTGTCTCACATGTCATTTCTCTCATTTATTGCATACTGTGCCTTCCAACTTCTCCCAGGAATCTCAGTCCCCTCTTGTACTCATGGCCCTAGGGTCTGGATTCTCCTCTGTACACTATAATCAGAATCTCACTGCTAAGGCTAGTGTCACTATCACCACAAATGTTTCAGCTTTAACTTCCGTTCCCGACTCTGACATTTTAGTTCTTTCCTGTATCTAGCATCTGAAAAGTTTCCTGTCTTCTTAGCATGGCTTTATAGCTTTTAAAAGGTTATGGTTTAAGAATATTTCTATTCTTGGAAGCAAAAGGTGGAAAGTAGAACAGTTGGAAAGAGAGGATTTGAGGCATTTTCCATTTTAGCTTCTACTAGCCTGCCATAATAATATAAAATTGGAGCACTATAAGAAGAGAATAAAAAATAGGAAAATGTAGTAATATCTCAAGTTAGACTCATTCATTCAAAATTTGAAAGGAGAGCTAAAATTATCTTCTTTATGTTTTTAGAGGAAGTACAATTACTAGAAAAAAACATGATATACTTAAAATTTTTTAAATATATGGTGTATATTCACATTTTTTGGCTCTTATTTCTGATGTATTTTTTTCTGTTAATTACAAATGAAATGCTGACAAATGACAGGTGGGTCCAACTCATCTGTAGCATTCCTTTTTTATTTCCTTTTTCAGTGGAAACTTTTTTCCCCTCCTTATGTTCAGCAGTCCTCTCTCTCTTCCCTTCCTAAATATGAGAGGTTTGTAAAACCCCTCCATCTGCTTTAATTTATGAGCTGTTTATCATAAGCTTCAAACATAGTAAAAATGTGACTAGGGTTTATTATGACCTTATTGTATACACCTAAGAAATCAAGTATGTTATAAGGATACATAAATAAGTGCATTACATGATGTAATCCTATGCCAGACATTGCACCAGTGCTTCTTAAATTGAGTTTTTTACTGCTTTGAGAATTTTAAGATTTCAATTATTTTCAAAAGAAAAAATTACATAAAATTTGGAGGTACAGTGACACTAAATCCCAAATCAGAGCCCAAGTCAAAACTTTTGATTCTAGAACATCCAGTTTCTGACTTGAGGACATCCAACTGTAGCATACAGGTAAAACTGCTCCTGAACCATCCCAGAAACAGAGCTGCTAAGTTTCATTTTAAGGCGACAGTATCTTGTTCTTTCTAATCTTTCCACGTTTTCTGAAATCAGATGTGCATGGTCAGTGATATCAGTTTAAATTCTGGGCCTATAGACAAAGCAAGCAAAGAGAAATAACAGATGCTACATTCTTTATGTACAACACAACATTGTTGATTGATGTTGGAGATACACCCTTCTTCCCAGCTTTCCTTACTTTCATGCCTGACATACATTATTTTCCTACCCACGTGGGTCAGATGACCTTTTTCCCCAAGGGTTAGATCCAACATTCTATAAGACTTTTTCTAAATACCTTTCGCATTGTTAGATTTATGAAATTTTGGTGTGAAATAGGCCTCTGGGATATAAAATTCTCTGAAATAAAATTTAAATCTATTTTTAGTTACTATTTTGTGAACCCCTCTCCCCGCCACACAACTTAAACATATCTGGTTCCTTCACTTTCTGCCCCTTTCACACACACACAAAAAGCTCTATTTGGCATATATTTTTCAAAGTTAGTTAGGTGAGGTGTGCATTATTATTTTTTTTTAAGGAAGTGTAAGTGAGAAGAGTTTCTCAAAGGCTTTCAAGATAATTGGGATAGCTCATGGGTGTTTAGAATCACTACTTTTCATATATACATATATTCTTATTGAACTGACCCTTCTGGAACACTGCTTATTGTGAATTAATGTCATTTCACACTCTTGTAATACTTTCAGAAAGTATACCGTTTGAAAAAATCAGAGTAACTCATCTCCATGTAGAAGATAAGTCATTTTAACATTAAAAGGTGTCTATTAGGTTAAAAGTGGTGTTCACTATAGTCTAGACAAATCATTTGGCTTTTTACAGATAGTATTTATTAAAAAACTGTACCAGAAATGGAAAAATGAAATTTGAAGTTTCCAGACAAAACTTTATTTTGCTTAACATGTAGTGGAATATTAACATTATTATTCATGAGATTTATTCTTGAAGGATATTCTCATGAAAAGATATACTGGCCTTCATGAGTTTCAGTTTAGGAGGGGAAAAGCTCTACTTTTCATATAAATATCTTGATATTCATTAGCATAATCATTGAAATGATTTCCTAAATTGAAGGATTGTGTTATAGTTAATGAAGCTTGTATTCAACAGTGCATCAAGAAAAGGCAAATTTTCTCACATAAAATTACCTAGGTTGTTAAAAGATGTAGCAGTGATCATACTGATGTGGGTGTGCTGAGAAGGGGAGCCTGGCGTCAGCCCTGGTCAGTGCATAATGTGGGGTAGTCGGTAAGCTGTTAGTGCTATAGACTCCAGAAGACTGCGGACAGTTCCTGTTAGGGGAGTCTCAACAAACAGACTGGCAAAATAACCACCCTCACTGATGTACGTAAAACATTCCCTAATTCTGCTACAGAGCACTTTAGTTTTTATGTTTTCTGTGAAGTATGTGTGTGGGTCCTCTCCTTTATGATTATTTTTGCACTCATGGCTAATCTCTGCTGAAGAGCAGAAGACCTGGCCTCTGCTGCAGGGAAGCTCACGTCTCTGTGTAGTTGAACTGCTGAGTCCTCAATCGGTTCTGCTGATCACTTGCTCTGTGTTCTTGGACAAAGTTCCTCAGCTCTCTAAGTCTCAGTTTACTCATGTGTACAAAGGGTAGGGTGACTGGCAATCCTAGTTTCCCTGGGACTGACGGGGTTCCCTGGATACTAAGACCAGGAAAGTCCCAGGCAAACTGGAAGAAATAAAGGGAGAAATAAAACTACCTGCCACCAGTAGTGCACTGGAACCAGTTTTTAATGGGTATAACAGCCAATTGTTAAAGTCAGGAATTTTGCGGGCTAATTATTATACAGTCAAGAAATTTTGTGAGCTGTTGAAATCATCCATGTTGGGAGTGTTTCCACTGTGGCAATCAGCAAATGCTACAAATCAGGGCATTTTTTTCTCCCCAGAGAGCTAGTTAACCAGCATTCCACTGCCTAACACACAACAAGTTGATGAAATTAGTAATTGAAATAATGCATGCAGAATGCTTAGGGGAGGGCATGCTATCAGTAAGTGCTAATTCAGTGTTACTGATTAGCCATTTATTATTATCATTTTTAATTTTGCATTGGCAGTCAATTAATATATGTTAAACTCAACTGAATTTTGCCAGAACTCACTTCCTGTAAATTATTTCAAAGGACTTTAAAAAAATAGGTCCAGAGGATACTAAATATACCTTCTAGGTCTTCAAACAGTGGTTTACTGCCTCTTGTCTTCTTATAAATTCCCTCTCTGTGAACCTAGAGAGATTTATCCTTTCTCCTGCACACTATGGCCCATCTTCAGACACTACATGTTGGCTGGGGCAATGACTCTAGCACCAGGAATGCAGGAAGAATTGTACCCTGGTGCTGTGTAGGGAGCTTGGTAAATCGGATTATGCTGATTAGGTCTATTCTGAGAGGACACAAAGAGGGTGGCCCCCTGTGTGTGACTGAGGACACCACCACAAGGCTTTCCTTTGTCCACTGCCCAAATCTTCCCTGTAATTCTATGATTTCCATTATTGCTAGAAATTCTTATTTTTAGTCTTAGAGTTATAGAGTTAGGACACCTCTTCAAATTCAAATCTGTTCCTTGGACTTCGGTCATCAAGAGAGCAAAGTAGTTTATCAAGTTATGTCTAGCAAGTACCCTTGCTTTAGGGAACTTGCCCCAAGAAGCTGATGAAGAAAAGTTCTGAAGGTTGGGAAATTACAGCACAGGGCAGGGTGGATGGGAAAAGGCTGTGGACAGACAGCAGGCAGCCCTGGTTGGTTCCCTGGATGGAGGAGTGGACACTGAAGGAGAAGTAGTTCAAGAATGGAGGAGATGGGAAATAAGGCACTGAAGTCTCCAACTCACAAGAACCAGGAGGGATTTTACCTGCAGCCCTCTGAAATTTCAGATTTTAGAAAGAAGTTCTAGTCAAGAGAGGTAAAAATTGTATCAAACCCATAACAGTTTCGTTGGAGCCAGCCTAGATCTTAAGCATACAAATGCATGCCTATGAGTGACTATGGCTCAGTAATTCTCTCTCTGGCTCATTAGCAAGTCTACGGTACAAAATGAAGACACTCTGCTTGGACTGATGCAAGATGAAAGCATCTTAATCCCAGTTTATTAGATCGTCGATGGAGGGTTTTGTTCCCCGTCTGGCTCAGTCCAGCCAAAGCCAGCAGGCTCTCCCTCCTCGGAAGGAGCAGCTCCGTCTCTTAGGATGGGGATGCTAATTCATGCTGAAGTGCCCTACGGGTCTCCCAGCAAGACATTTCGAGGAGCAGTGGGTGAGCCCCTCAGTGCCTTCTCAGTGTTGGGGGATTTCCAGCTGATCTCTCTGATTGCTTTCCTATAGATAATGTAACATCATAAAAGGGGAGTTGCTGTAACAGCTCACTTGCGATGAAAGGCTGCCTGTGGCTACTCAGCACTCCCTGATGGGAAGGCTAGTTCAGCGCTCTATGCAATTTAAGAGAGAAAGGGAAGGGCTGACTGAGGGATACTGGGAAATTCTGTACACACCTAGGTCTTCAAAAATGCTGAAAAAGAAAGAGAGAACAACTAGAACCAGCATTGCCAATACACAGACATGCCCTCCACACTCCAGCCTGTGCTTTTTTTTTTTTAAAGATTCAATCTCTGTTGAACCAGATGTTCTTTCCTGTATCTGTTTTCTCTCTCTTTCTTCAATGGTCCCTTGGCCTTTAAAACTATTGACTGAAAGCTTTTTCCTTCCTCAAGTCAATTAACTTCAGAAAGTATTTTCTTGTGGGTAACAGGAAGCATACTCCATCTACACCGTGGAGCAAATGGAAGGACACCTGAAACCTGCTCTATGTGTTTCAGGAACTTATGTTAGACACAAGTATTCATGGTACATTTTTTTTTAAGTGAATAGTGAAATAATGTTACAAAGTCAGCCGTGGCTTCAGGAAGGAGAGAGCTCATTGGAACTTGAGGCAGACCATCTGGTCCTTTCTGGGAATGTCACTAATCATAAAATAAAAAGCAATGAAAGTAGAATTCAAAAATTTAGGCAAGGGAAGCCAGATGATCAAAAGGACAGAATTTGGAATAAGCAATGTGTGTGTCTGTGTGGTGTTTGTTCTTCACACAACGGAATAGTTCCCGAGCTCCTGCCCTGTGCCCAGCTCTATTCCAGCGAGCTGGGGATTCATCCTGGAAAAGAAGTCATTGTCCTCCTAAGAGTTGGGGTTCTAGCAGAACCAGAAAACAAGAGAATGATTAAACAAAGATCGTTTCAGTTAGAGATCGTAGGATTAGGAAAATATTAAAGGAGAAAGTGCTCTTGCAGGAAGGCCTCTCTGAGGGGACAATTTTATTGTGACCTGAGGAATGAAAGGATCAGGCCTTGTGAAGCTCAGGAAAGAGCTTCTCAGAGTGAGGAACCAAGTGAGCGCCTAATAACGGGACACATCTTGGCAGATTGCCCATTAGAATGACTTGGGGAGTTTTTTAAAAAATATCTAAAAATGGGCCACACCTCCAAAGAACTTGATTTATTAGGTTTGGGTTAGTGCCCAGACACGGATATATATTTTTTAAAAACTTCTTCAGGTAGTTCAAATGTCAGCCAAGGCTGGGAACAGGTGGATTAGAGAGCAGCGGTTCTCCAATGTTCGCATGCATCTGAGTCACCCGGGAGGCTTGTTAAATCCAGATGGCTGAGCCTCACTCAAGAATTTGCATTTCTAACATGTTTCCGGCAGATGCTGCTGCTGCTGCTGCTGGGCTGAGAACTGAGCCTGCAAACCACTGGGTACCAGTGCACAAAATGGGAGCTGGTGTTGAGTGAGGAGGGGAATGATGTGAAGGAAGGTAGGAGACGGAACCTGGAACGTGTATCCAGGAAAGGAAGACATGCAGAGGCACAGACACAGAAATGACGAGAGCAAATGTGAGACAGGAGGGTCGTTGGGATGACCAAGATTCAGAGCAGAAGTCCACACATGGGAGGCACGGCGTGAGGAACCTGGAGGCTGTTTCTGGACGAGCAGAGGTGACGCGGCAAGCAGATGAAGATGTGGAAGAATGTTCTGAGCGAGCAGGCTAAGTCATGTGTGCGGAGGGACAAGCACGCAGAGAAAACGGGCAGACACAGCAATGGCCAAGGAGGGAGGAAGACTGTTCAGGAGTTGAGAGACCAGCCAAGTGTAGAGTCACAGATGCATAATGATGCTTCAGCCACAGGGCTGGATGAGATCTTGGGGAGAAAATAAGGTAGAGAAGTGAAGCTATAAGCAAAGAGTTGTGATGCAAATGAGAGGAGAGTTGAGAAGTTAGAGGGAAATCAGAGGAAGGCCTTGAGACCACTCTAGGTCGGCTTCCTCATTCAGGGAGCAGGCAGGCGATGAAAGTCAATGAAGAGAACTAGGTAGGGGGACCTGGAACAAGCCTACTCTGTCTCCTAGGCAGCAGAGACTTGATGCCAGGTGATTGCAGGCATTCAGGAGTGCCAGTGGTCTTTCTCCCTTGCTGTAGGTGCCAATGTATGTAGCCCCTGGAGACGGGCTTCAGTTTGTTTTTAAACTCGTGCATGTCAAATCTCTGCACACGAAAATCGATTGTGTTCTTGGGCTACTTTGTAACCTCTGGACTACTTAGTGTCTATGATCCTTGTGTCACTCAGTCTTCATAGTGGGAGTAAAAGATGTCATCTGGAAGTGGCAGTGCTTACAGAAAAAATGGAAAAGGAAGGTTAGTGCTTACATATGTGAGATGACTTATGTAAGCATAATGGGGATCAACAGCAGCCACTCCCAGGCTGCCTTAATCAAAGTATAGACTTGTTCTTGGCATGAGAAAGGCCAAGTCACACTTGTGGGGCTACACTCAGTTTTGGGGGCATTTAATATCAGAAATGATAAGGATGCTCTAGAGGACATAGAGAATAATGACAGAAAGGTGAAGTTCTTCTTTTTCCTAGGTCTAAAGGGGAATGATTGAATGACTTAGGGATAATTTTCTTGACCTAGTGACTACTCAGTGTAACTGACTTCAAATTTTGAAGAATGTCCTTAGGAAGAGGAGTGTAATTCATTCCAACTAGCATGAGCTTTGTGATTAAATTTTCACCAATTTAAATAGACTGCTTTCCACAGGCAGAGATGATGTGGAATGCCCTAGGCAGTAGTGAGGGTCCCATTCTCAGAAGTGACCATGCACAAAATGTATGACTGGTGGGTAGAAGCAGTATTGAAAGGATTCAAACACACAAGGCATTTTGATGAGATGACCATTTACAGCCTGGAAGTCTGTTTTCATTATTTCATGTCTTCTTGCAAACGAACAAACATTTGGAGAACTTGTGTGAAGTGAAACAAATTGCATCCTTCCAGGGTCCTGTGGGTCTGATTTGTAAGCATCACTTCCCTAGAAAATTCAGTAAGCCACAAGGTGTGAATAAGTGCAATTCTGGGTCTTGTGCAATTTGAACTCACTCCTAGATTATGTGACATATTTGCGACATCAAAGGACAGGATGCAGGAGAGATAAGCAAATGTAATACTTGAATAACTAAATTCAAATCCTTTTACTCTTCCTAATATGAGCATTTATTAAGCCCCTACCTGGTACTAATTTCTATGCCAACCCTTTCCTACATTACCTTGTTTTGTCCTTTCAACAATTCCATGGAGTGGCTGCACTTTGAACACCTACTTAACACAATGAAAGTTAAGACCCCAAATCAGAGCCAGCAAAATGAACTTCGAACAAGTCATTTAGTCCCTGTGAAAATTGATTTGATATTTATAAAATGAAGGTGTATTTTTAGCCTGAAAGTTTTTTGTGAGGTTCCCATTAGATGAGTATCTCAATGTGAACTTGGTAAATTGCTAAATGCATATGTCCTTATAAAAACATGTGAAACAGACCGTCAGTGTATTTCTCTATAGCTACTTTGGTAGAACAGTAGAAGATGTCCTGTGATTATATGAGATGTTCTGAGTTGAGAGTGGTTTAAAATATTTCATAGTTCTATTCTATTCTCTGGAAATAATGAAAAGAAGGGCTAAAAGGACAAACTACAACTCAAGCAGATTCCATTATTTAAAAATCAAGCCTGTAATGAGATAAGCAATTGTGTCTGTGTAAGATCTCACAATTTAAATGCTGAAAGTGTAAAAACAGAAAATAATATTTACATTTTAAAGCAGTAATCAACCAAGTGGCCTTTCATCTTTAACATATCTGAGAAACCTGTATTTTTAAATACAAAAACTCAAACAATATCTGTTTCTTGTAACAAGAGTGGTTATGTACTAATGTTAACTCACAAATTCATCTTAGTTACAATCAACAAACTCATCACCAGGCCTTTGTAGGCCCATCCTTTACCTAAGCTCCTTAGAAAAGTATCTCCCATTTTATTGTATTTATATATTAACCAGAAGAGTCATTTAAAGAAGTGTTTGAGGGTACATATATGTAGCTGACAATGGTAAACAGAATTAGTGAGGTTTTCTTAATATTCTCATTATGTTTTCAAAGATACCTTTACAATTAGAAACTGTTTATATATTATTACCCTATTTGGAATACTCAGAATAGCCTGATAAATTTATCAAATACGTCCTTATGGGATTTACCTTCTATTCCTTTCACAGAACCGTTCTATTATTTCCCTCCATCTGAAAATTTTGTCTCCTTTCAAGCCCATTGATGGGTTAGTTCCAGCCCTATTGCTCCCATGAAGTCTGCATCAAATGCTGGAGTTTGATTTCTTTCCTATTTTTACAATAATTATGGTCTATATCACCTATTAAAATGCTTACTGCAGAAGAGTTGAACTCAATTGTACTTCCCTTCAGCAGTTAGTGAAAGCAGCCTTAAATGGTCGCCTAATATGTAAACCAGGGAAGAGTTTAACAATCTTTCTGTTAGAATGCATTAGGCCTGACTTCTGAACCCCTGTGACCTGTCGTGCAGGCCCCTCACCAGCACTCCTAAGGGTCCACGGAGCATAATTTGAAACCATGAGGGAAGAAATTGTAGACCCCATTTCTACAGCGCTAAGGCAGGTAATGACAAAGAGGAAAAGGGTCTGGGGGAACTTGGCTGCAAAGAGATACAGACTTAGTGAGAAGGGGCTGCTACATCTCACTCCAGTTCACTCATGTCAGTGGAACTAAAAGCTCAGCCCTTCCAGATCTATAATCCGCAAGAGAGGGCAGACTGCCAGATTGCCTCTAATATAATTCTCTCAACTTTTGAATTTTGGCCATCAGTACCTATATTTATAAAACAATGGACAGGCTGAATAAAGCTCATCTGGCCAGATAATGACCTCTGCATCCTTAAGGGTAGACCCCAGGAGAAAAAGGTCATGCTTGTTATATTTATTATTTTATCTTCAGTCTCAAGCACAATACCTAGGACAGAGCAGGTGTCCAGGTTGCTAAATGAAAGAACAAATGATGAATCTATAGATTAAATGGGCCACTATTATGATGTCTGCAGGAATTTCACATTTCCTGAATTAAATAAAGGCGATGTGGTATAAAGGAAGAGCGCTTGTCTAAAAGGGAAATGACAGCTGTCTGTCTAAATCTGCCCACTACCTATACGAGGTCTCAGACAATTACCTTCACTTTCTTAGGTCTTAGTTTACTCATCTATAAAATGCTGAGAGTGGATTGTTGGTTTTCCAAATGATGTTTCAAGGAACCTTTAGGATTTTGGGAGAGATGATTCAAGGGGATTCTGAAGGGATGAGATGGGTGCCTGAAGAAGTCATCAGGATTTTGACTTTTTTTGGTAAATCATGGCAGAGTAAATATAATAATTTGTCTGCTTCTTTCCTGAACTCTAAGATGATAAGAAAGAGATATTTTTTTTAAGGCATAAAAACATGCAGACCAAGAAAATGAAGAACAGTACAAGACACTAGGTGGGGATTTAGTAGAGTCAAGAATGCTTAATTCTAAGTCAGTTCGCTATTTTGTAGCAAGCTTTGGAGGATTAATTGGTTCTTTCTACAATGCCATGTACAGCCTTTAGAATGTATTTTGAAAGAATACATTTGAACAAAAAATTCTAATGTTAAAAAATATGGTAAATCCCTTGACTAGATGAAAGTCCCTCTGGTGTCACTGTTCTGTGGTCTACTCTGTCCAGTTGGCTGTATTATACAGAGTAGTGGGTTTGTACATTCTCCCAAGTCCTAGCACAATGTGCCAAATGGACACACAGCCGCAAATCCATCAGTTCTTCCTGTTAAGTCCACACTTTTTGACATTTTTACTCACAAAAGTCAGAAGTGGAGTCTGAGGAAAGACACACAGCACCCTCTCTACTAATGAGTTCCATGAAATTCCATGCCCAGCAGGTCCACTGTCAAATCTTCCATTTATGCAATGTCTGTAAGCATTGGAGACCCAGGTCATTTGTTACAGTAATTCATTAATTGGCATTTCAGAGCCAAGATGACAGGTATGACCAAAGAATCATTTCTGATGTGATCAGCAAGAGCAAAAGGGAAGCAATCTCATTTTAGAAAATACCTAAATGGGGTTCACTCATCAGTGTGTTTCAGATTCTTTCACAGCTTCAAATCTAATGGGCAGAGCTGGGTTTCCTTGAGACAGCATTTCAGTGGAACACGTTTTAATTCATTTTACACAGCTCTTATTAGATTTGTAAGAAGATACACACTGTATAAGCACTCCATGGTCACTTGAGAGGCGAGTGGTTACGTGACTCATTTACACCTGTTTAAAAAAGAGACAAATATCCTGTGTCTGATGGAGACTATGCCTGTATGACATGAACCAAATATTTGAGACTGTTAAAAGAAATTCCTTAACTGAGGTTTTTTCTGATCTCCTTTACAGAAGTCACTTGATCTTGGACTAGTTAAAAATAGTTGACATAACTGTTCTGTATCTTGACATCTTGACTGTGGTAATGGTTTCACAAATCTGTCTGTGATAAAAATGCATAAATCTAAGCATAAATCTAAACACATATACACACACACATCTATACAACGCACACACTTACACATGCACACACACAAGGGTGCTTGTAAAACTGGTGAAATCTGAATAAAGATGATGGATTACCTCAGTGTCAATATCCTGGTTATAACTGGTTATAATATTATACTGCAGATTTTAAAGGTATTACCATTGGGGGGAACAGGGAGATGTGCACACACTATCTCTGTATTATTTCTTACAACTGCATGTGAATCTGAAATTGTCTCTAGAAGTTTACAAAGAAGTGGTTGCTAACTGTATTCATTTGGGTAATATGGCCAACTTGACTTGACGGTTTACTGTCATTATTCCAATCATTTGTACTGTGAGATAAGGATGTGGCTCTGACTGATGGGCAGGTGGGCTTCACATAGATGAGCACCTTCCAAAATGCTTGTGGATTTCAAGAAATGTCATTGAAGATGGTAGAATTTAAGTGAAGATGTAATTCTCTTTCATCTCTCAGGCATGGCTTGGAATTAGGGATCCAAAGAGTTGGAATGGCACCCTGCATTTATTTCCTAGTGCACTGTGGTGTGAAATGTCAGTGGTTTCCTTTAACTCTGGATCAGGCTGGTGGAGATATTGGACAGATGAGCCATTTGACTTTTCTCCTGAGAGCATCTGTGTTGTAGATTGCATTAATGGTCTTTATTCATGTCCTATGCTAGGTGGTTTTGTAGACCTCCCAGCTATAAGCAGAGCTTATTCTTACCTCTGGACTCTGGGTTTGACCTTGTGGCTTAATTCAGACAATGGTCGTTAACAGACATATGCAAGGCAAAGCTTGGCAAACTGGTGTGGTGTGGTTGAGCTTGCTCTCCTGCACTTCAGCCATTACAAGGACAAGGATGAGCCCAAGTTAGCCTGCTGATTCTAGGAAGAGGATGAGAGAAGTGTGAAGCAGAGCTAGCCTGTTAAACTGCTCTAGCCAAGCCCATCCTGCATCAGAACCTCTGGCTGACCTGAAGATCTGTGAGTCCAGACCACAGCAGTTACACCATGGACACGAGTTCTAATAATGATTGTTGTTGGAAACCATGGTTTTGGAGGTGGCTTTTATATGCAGTAGTTGGTAACTATTAGCATTGTGATGGATGACCTAGTGGGTTTGAGATAGGTGGCTGGTATCTGGAAGACTGGAATAAAGAGCCAGTGAGGAGGGACAGGTGTTAATCCTCCACATTTATAGAAATCAGAATACAAAGTGGTAGCTTAGTTGCAGAAAATGGACAGATGCCAGTTATTAAAGTTGAGCGAATAAGGTCTGCTAAGGTCATGTTTGAGGTCATGAATTAACCTGATGTTTTGGCACCTAAACTTTTGAATGAAATTAATTTGACTAAAGACTAGTGAGGCTGAGCCAGCAGCAGGCAATTCTCAACTAACCTCCTCCTCCACATTCCAATAAAGGAAACCAGCCTGGAAACTTGCAAGTAATCACATGATTTGATTAGTCTGCAATGAGGGCTGGGAAATTCTGACACTGATACTTGAGAAGAGGTGGTTGTGCTGGTTATGATCTGCTGGCAAGTAGTTAAGGCATCAGCAGTACAGAGTCATTTAATAGCATGAATTTGGAAACACTGAGCAAAAATTTGGGGGATTGGATGTGGGGTGAAATAATGAAATGTGTAAAATTATTCCTGGGAGAATTCCCCCCAAAAGCTTAGAGGCAAAAGTGTAGAGCAATGATTTTTGAATGTGTCCCTAAAACTTTTCAATCCATGCAATAACAGAAAGAGTTTTAAAACATCAAGTTGTGTGAAATTCCTTTTGTAGGGAGGAGTTACCGATGCCTTAGAATCCTAGGGGCTAAGTGGCTGCAAAAGGGGTGACTTGGTTTGCATCTCCCCACCCCATGGCTAGCTGAAAGAGACTTGGGAAGCAATTGATGTGAATTGCCTTGAGCAAGGAACACTTACATTCCCATTTACCTGCACTCCTTCTTTGAGACCTCTCCCCGTGTCATTCCCTGGATGCACAGCTTTGAGCATGAGAATGGCGAAAAGTGAGAAAGGCCCTTTCCTTTCTTTCTGTTCCAAACCCTGATCATCCTGCCTGAAATGGTTGGTCAAACCAGTCATGAGTCAAGTTGAATCTACCAGTGACAGGAGTCTATAAATTATTGTTATCTTGTCTACTGAATCTTAAGCAGAAAATATCTATCAAAGGTACAGATAACCCCTGTATGTTAAGACGTGAAGTTTCTAGACAGAACTGGGAGGGGTCTCCAGGACATTCTGTTGACTCAATCTGTTAGCCCCTTTACTTCTAATACCCTTCTTCCTATTCTGAATCCCCTGAAAAGGGAACAAAGAAGAGAGGGGAGTTCAGCGTTGTGGGACCAAGAGTTAGAGGAAGAACCAAAAAAGGGGTGAAGACCACACACGAGTGAAGCTTCTGGAGGTGTCTTTGCAAGATGAGAGCTGGATTTGATTTGTCATAAAGTCTTTCAGTGATTATGCTCCTCATATGGCTCAGGCACTTGGAATCTGGCCAACCAGCTGAACATCTGTTTGCAGAAAAGTGGTGAAATATTCAAAGTACTATTGTTAATTGTGTTTCCACTCCACCCATTTCATTTTCTTTCCAGACTGGAAGCTTAGAAACTTTCCTGGTTCTTTCTTTAAAAAAAAAAAAAAAAGACCAGCAGGGTAAAAATATGAAATTCACTGAGTCTTTGGAAATGCAAGAAATTATTTTTATGAAATACTCTATCTAATTAATAATATTGCTAAACTAAACTCTAATGTCTAGTTGATAGCTGACTTAATACAAATACAAAACAATAAAGACTGTGTAGGGAAATTCACTTTAAAGTTTATTAATGCTATTTTCCTCAATTCATACATCTACTTGCTAAGTCTTTTATTCTCAGTGATAGAGCCAATTTAGACCAAATAACCTGTGCTGTGATCCATCTGTGTTATTGTGGGAATGACACACAATATTTCCCTATCTGAGAATATCATGTGATGTGTGGTATGACTGAGCCTCTTTCTTTAAAATGAAGTTTACTCCATAGGAATTTACAGGGGAAAATAGTCTTTAAACTTTAAAATGCTGTAGAGTTATATCTTTATTGATGATCATGTCATCTTTCTCTCTCCAAAAATCCTATACATTTTAACTTAGCTGTAAACACAGTGTGTACCTATGGCTAGTGTTTTTACTTTCCTCACCTAACATATCACACATGTATTTCCATAGTGGAATACATAATATAATTTTAAAGCTCACAGACAGTTCAACATATTGATGTATTTAGTGAATATTTTAATACTTCTCTGTTCTGAAGCTAATATCCTAACATCTGCCAACTGGAAGTAATTTTTAACTTAGTTAAATATGTATGTACTTGTTTCCCAGGACACTCAAGCCTGAAAGATGCAGGATACTGTGTTTACACTTTGCTTTAAGAATAGCTGTTGGCTCTGGGCCCCACCACTCTCCCTCTGGATCCCAAGCCCCAAGTCCCTCCCTTGTGACAGCACAGCCTGTTTGGAGCTGTACAAGAATATGTACACATATTCTTGGAGTGCCATTGTCATTTCCCTCTTTGCCCTCATAGGGTTCCCTGCCACACATCCAGCACATTTTTGTATCTTCCTATTGCCCCTTCATTGCCTTTCCAAATATCTGAGTGTTGTATTTCTTTCTTTGTTGTGGTCCTGGCTGCACTTACACATGGAAAGTAATTGTCCTGAAGAGGAAGAAGAGATCCCTTTCCACCCTGGATAAAATTATTTTGTTGGTCCTCAGCACAGGACAGACTTTTATCCAGTCACTTATTCATTCAACTAATGGTAATGGGTACTTTCTAGGGCTTTGGTCCCATGCATGGCACTGGGGATATTCTGGTGGCTGTGCAGATGTAGTCTCTGCCTCACAGACTAATGGTCTTGTAATTGCCTTCCATTCACATTAGTAGGGTTGTTTTCCTTGTCTGCCTTGTTTTTTCAGCTTAGTATTACCCCACCAACCCATCCTCCCTGAACATGGTATACTTCTCTGGAAATGATTCTACCCACATCACTGAGATGTGATCAGTAAGTAACTCTAGGACCACAAAGTACATTTTCTTCTCTACCAAATGAAATCTCTCCTCACCTAACATACTCACTGAGAGGTTAAGCATGTCTCCAGCATTTCCTTGGAGCCTTATGTTTGAAGATACCAAAGCACTGTGTCCGTTGCTGTTTCACCCATAGACTAACAAGTGTCTATGGATGGAGATGCACAGAATAAGACCCATTTTTGGAATTTCATTACCCATATGTAAATCTCTGTACTTAAAAATGTATATAGGGTAACTCAATTTCAATATAAGTAATGTAGACCCATGTATTTCATAGGTTAATGTACATGCAATATGCTAAAATGGCTACGAAAGAGTGTTATGGAAATTAAAAGGCATTCATTCATATTCAGAACTTCAGAGGCCAGTGTCCCAGTATCCCAGTGGCCACTATCTATTACTTAAGCAATCTAAGTTATATTTTGATTGCTCAGTGAGGAGGTAGAGCATATAGGGAGGAAGGCTAACGGGGAAATCAACCATTGAAAACCATTGAAAATTTAAAGAAGCTGCCAAAATAAAGTAAGCTATGTAGTGCCAGAGGTAGGACATGAACCCAACTGATTCTGATTCTAAATCCTAGATTCAGCCTCCTCTGTACGCTGCTCATGTTTGCAAATAATTGTGTAAAGAACATATTTTCCCTTATAGAAGTCATAGAAGTTTATACCAAAGCTTATATTTTCCTCACTGTTCTCTCCCACCCACTTCACATTTGACACAGAAACACACACATTTGCAAAATCATAGTTGTAACGGAGTAGAGACTTCAAACCTTTTGTTATAGTTACATGTTGTTACATACTTCTGTACATTTATTTTTTACATATCTTTTATTAAGTCCTGTGGCATTCCTATCTAATCTAGCAGGCTTTTCTACAATGATGACTTCTGAGAGAATCGACTACATTTTTAAAGTGAATTTAATTTTTTATGTTGAAGAAATGATTTAATCATGAACAGTATTTAATACTTATTGTACAGCTATGCTTGGAATTTCATAGTAGTAGCTAACATACATTCATCCCTTTGGTTTTTAGCTTATTTCACAAACTGCTAAGAATGGTGCCACTTGGTTCGTAGCACATCAAACTGCCTTCCACCAGCAAGAAAACTCTGCCACTGACTATGGTGATATGTGGATGCATGGATAAACACCATGAGGGTTGTGGTAATGGCAGAGAGAAAAGAAATGTATTGCTCAAAGTGAAAGGGCAAGAGAAAAAAGAGGATTTTAGTGTTAGTAGAAGAACTGAATGAAATAAATTGAATTCTGGTGAGAGAGGTGTTGTGCTCTCTTTAACCACACCCCATCTCATCTCCTACCTTCTGTCTCCACATGATTGATGGGTTCGAACAAGCACCTGGAATCAACTGTGGCGAATAGCAGGGCCTCACCATTGGTAGATAAAGAAATGATTTACATGGTAAAGAAACCAATATTACTGGCTGTCAGAGAACCCATGAAACAGTGAAAAATCCCCAGTTCAACAGGGAATTAAGCCAAGATCAGCAAGCTATGGGCTGTAGTAGTGATGTGGGGACCCCTCCATCAGCACCTTTAGAAGAATCCCTGCTTGACTAGGACTCTGCCGTGGATTGGTATGGGTCTCAAAATGGAGCTGAGTTTCCAGAGATTGCCGTGTAGGGATGGGTCTTCAAGTCCAAGACTAACATTATTGTGAGTCACATACATCATATTTCTAGAAAGATTAAACTTTCATTTAGATTGTAGTGGATAATATTTAGTTAGATTGGATCTCCTCCCAGCTACACAATCACCTGCAAACCCAGACACAAGAAGATCAGATGAAAACAAGGCTTTATTTTACATTTATCCCATAGGTTCAAAGGCATATCTCCTGAACTGTGATACAAGGAAATGGACAACACACATATTAAAAGAATATTCTTCAGAGATTGTGTAAATGAGTTCCATTTATTTGAAATGATAGAAAATGAAACCATCCAAAATATCAGGACTCTCATTCTCTGAAGCATAAAGTGCCACAGCTTAATAGGAAAGTTACAAATGAGCTGTAAGAAAGAAAAGAGGAAAATCTTCCGACACACAGAGCAAGTCTTTTCTTTATTGTTACCCTGATAAAATTATCATCTACCAAGAAAAATTACCATCATCACAAATTCTGATCATTCATATTATAACCAGTGATGAGAAAGAAATGGCTAAGGACAAAGTTAAAAGATTTGCCTCAAATTATTACCACCACCATGGCATTCTGATATACAAATAAGAAATAACAATTACTTGGCAATCATTTACGAATTCAAAATTGTACCAAATAGTACATCTTCTTAATACACTAAAGAAACATAGTAAGTGCCTATATGTATTATATATGTCAGCCTGTATCTCTTCTTTGCCTATTATATTGTGATGTATCCAGAATATCTGCATGGTAACTTCTGAACACATATCTGTGTAACTGAATATTTCCCATTCATCTCACATACTTGTTTTTTGTATGTGGTCTCACTGTCACGTAACTGCATTTATAACACATGTATACACACACAAGTTTACAAAGGATTTCAAGTAATTTAGGAAAAAGGGATAGAGTTTAACACAGGTCAGTCACAATAAAGAAATGTGACTGAAAGTATTAGGGAAAGAGAACTGCACCCAGAAGGAGAACATATTTTAAATATTCTGATAGATCAGCAGCCAGGGCAGCAGGAAAAACATGTTGCATCATACATAGTCCTCATTTGATAAAAAAAAGAAGTAAAAGACAAATTTGTCCTCATCCTTCATTGACACAGGTGTTCATTCTGTTGTATCTTAAAGACGTTGACAACTGTGATTAAGAAGACTCCTACCATCCTGATGAAAAGATCTTAATACAAAATGTACAGAAACGTGTCTATGTCATTTATAGCTTCTCCTAAAAGCTGAGGAACTGAGCTGGCAACATACATGTCTTGACTACCTGCCTGGAGGGAACTTGTAAGAAACTGCTCTGAGAGGCCAAGCAGGGGGGACCTAGTTACCTAGGGAATGGGCTAAGATCTTTCTGTTCCCATGTTCTTTCAAGTAGTTTTCCTCTCCTGCCATCCAGTCACATCCTCTTCTCTTCCACACATTGGAACCTATGCCCAGGGTGGATTTGATTCACAAGTCCATTTTTTGGGGTTTTGTGGTATTTGCATTTTAAGATCTGCCTCCAGTGTGAAACGAGAGTATTTTGCCTTTGTTGTCCAGTCTTGGAGGAAGAGGAGGAAATTCTGGAACTGGGATGAGAGGCGTTCCTGGGGATGCTTGTTCACCATCTTTTCTTTCCACCCCAAGGTAATGATCCCGGTGATGTCAATGAGAAGACACTTGAGCCAGTGGTGGGAAGACAAACAGGTGAGACGTTTACCCCATCCCCACTGACTAAATACTTTTCTCAGAAACATCTAAAAAATATATTATGTATGTATTAGAAATCTGTAACTAAAGATAACTGAGTATGACAATTTCTATAGCACAGTTTTGGAATATTGCCTGAGTAATCCAGGGTGGAGTGGAATCAAAATCATGGCCTGTTTTTAGCAGATTTTTATCAGATGAAGACATTTGATTTAAAGTCTATAGATACAGTGCAAAATGGTATGATGGCATCAGCAATTATTTTAATGCTGGCAGATGGACCACAGTGTGGTTACAAATATGAGCGCTAGAACAGATGGCCCGAGGTTCATGTCCATGTGGCCTCATTTACGATCTCTATGCTCATGGACAAGTTGATCTCCGAAACTCTCAGTTTTCTCATCTGTAACTTGTAGCAAAACTTTACATTCCCTATGAGACTGTTGTGATACATACAGTAGATAATGTGTACAAAGTGATTAGCACTGTGTCTTGAATGTAGTAATTGCTCCAAAAAATATTAATTATTACCACCACCATCCTATTGGCATAATTGTTATTATTTCATACATGTGCTCAAAAATACAGTAGAAAGGTAAACATAGAAATATTCTGATGAGTGGTAAAACAGGTAAAAAATTAGCATAAGTATTTCCTTTTTCATGAGTTTGCTTAGAGACCACCTGCTAATGAATGTGAAAATTAAAAAATGAATTAAAAGATTTATGTAGAATTGAGGTTATTTTTAGGTTCTCTGACAGAAACAATGAGAACATTAAGTTTTTTTTATCTTGGAGAACTCAATTAAGTCAAAATGCTTTGAAATATTTTATTTTAAAAAATGCTAATTTGGAGATCTTAAAAAAGAACAAGATCTAAAAGATATCAGATGGCAGGCCAGAAGAAAAATGGGCATAGTTTACAGAAAAATATTTTATATCCCGTCCCTCATTTTCATTTATTTTTGGATAAGTTTCCATGGAGTTCTAGCCTTGTGGGATAATTGGACTATGCTGCTGTAGAAGAAGCAAGGAAATATTCTAGAAAAGTAAACCTGACATAACTGTCCCTACTGGAACATTTCAAGCGAGGCAGGGTTTTTCACGTTGGTATTCAGAGATTGTCTGAATAATCACCAGGGGCGCTTGTTAAAATACAGATTACTAAACTCTAAAGAGGCCACACTAATTCAGAATTGTATCTCAATAATGTGCACATTGAATAGTCTCCTTATATTGTTTAAAAGCCATTGTGGGAAATACTGGGTGAATAAATGCCTCTTTTGGATATTTTAGAGGAAGGTACTTCTCTTGCTGGTATTATTTTTAGATGAAAGATAGTTATGGCCAAGTTGTTCTATCATTGTTATTCATATTTGGCTTTTACCACACTGGTGAATATGGTCCTCATATCTGATAACACCCAAGCAATAGAAATGAGTCATCTCAGCTTTAAATGCAATAAGCTACTGGCACATGCAAGAGTGCTTTTCTTGTGCAGGGTCCGTGTGGTTATTTCCTTGTTGATGTGTGTGTTCAGTTACAGACCCAGGACATTTCTACATAACTGAAACCTATTGAACTCGATTTCTAGAATGCCTAAAGTCAGCACTGAGTGTATCTGTGTGGTAATCTCAGATAACAGGCAGAGGAAGACAGGGCAAACACTGACACTCTCTATGCACAAATTTTTTAATGCATTATTAAATGACACATTAAAACTAGCTTTCAAAGGGAACGTTTTTTTGGTGCTCCCTGTAGGCTGCATCTCTCTTGCAATAGACCTATACGTGCAAATCAGAAAATGCATTCTGTGAAATCCATGAGTAACATTTTCAAATGTGGCATTGGAAGAATCCCTGAAAGAAAAGAAAGAGGGACTAGATTTCAGGAAGATAAAAATAAAAAGTACCCATTAAAAATGGCCTATTAAAATTTAAATTTCTAAAATATGATTTCACACAATTTTGTGTGGGCATAAATTTAATAGATCACCACTGAGATGTAGCTGGGGTTTCTGCCAATACTCTAATTTCTTTGCAATGGAAATCAGAAGTCATAAAAGCAGAGGAGAAATGGGGTGTGTGTGCGTGTGTATGTGTGTGTGTGTGTGTGTGTGTAAAACAGTCAAATGTTATAAACTCTCCTTTGAGGTAATTTAAGTCTACTTGAAATTCTTAATATGATAATGAAAAACCAAACAGAAAGAGATATTGAAAATGAAAAAGAATTGCTAGGAAATGAGATAAACGTATGCCTTTCAGTGTTTTTGAGCCCTGCTATTAGAAATAAATACCCAGAATATTTTAAAAAAAACAACCCTACACACACACACACACACACACACACACACACACACACACACACCACACACACACACACACACACACACACACACACACACACACACACACCGTACCCTTTTCTCCTAAGGAATATTTACCTTCAAACTAAAAAATAGGGCAAAAGTTTCAGGGTATTGGAGACAGCTTTCTCTTATTCAAGTCTTGTGTTTTGCCTTACCCTGACTAAATGCTGTAAGTTTTTTTGCCTAATATTCCTTGATTTCTCTGCTTCTTACCATTGCTTTCTGGCCTCTGGACCAGCACTTGGGTAACATCCAATAAGCACTTTATACGTAAGGAAGCTTAAACGTTACTGGAAATCATGAAGTTGCTCCTTGTCATGGAGCAGTGGGGACACTTGTGACTGGGCCTCCATTGCCTTCACTGTCCCCCCCACCCTTGCTTATTCAGGAATTTGTCCTCTGGGCCCCAGAACTGGATTTGTAGTTTGCCTGATCCATCCAAAGTCATGTGGCCAACAATTTGATTGTGAGGATCTTTGTTTAATATGTAGCAATATAGAAATCAGTGACCAATGATTGCCATTTTCTGGTTTCCAGTCCCCAGTCTTTTGGCACTTGAGGTTACTGTATGTTTTGAATAGGTTCAGTTGTGAAGCTCTCAGAGTGTGAATGGACTTATTTTTTAAGCCACCATGGCTTTCTGGTAGCGCCTCTCAAGTTTCTAAGATGGGGCATCTTATCAATCCAATGCGTTGCCTACTTTTATCCCAGGGACTGTCTGGGCCTTCTGATGCTCTCTGTGCACAGCTTCCCGGGGGATTCCAGCTGCAGGCCAAAATCAGATGTCCTTTCCAAATTCCATTATAGATTCACTGCTCCTTGGCAATCAACCCTCAAATCTCTTCCATTACCTTAGAGTTTTGATGGTCTGGCTGATGTTTCTTCCTCAATGTTCAAATGAGGATCTCTTTTTTTCCAAATGTCTGCCCTTGCTTGAATTTTACACAGCCCCATTCGCTGCCAATCACCCCAGCACCCCTAGACTTTGAACCATTAAGCTAACCCACTCAATTCTTGCTGCAGGTGCTGAGGGGTTAGCCTGAGTCTTCTCTTTTGTAAGAGATCTCCAGGATCTAAGGTTATCTTCAAGCACCACAGCAAAGTGTTTCTAAGTCCACACCCACCTCCAACATCTCCCCCTCCCTGAGGGTCACCCTTAAATCACATCTGCTTGATTGGAACTGATGGGATGCCGGTGAGACCCAACCACAAGGATTATCTAGGATGCCGTCGATGTGCGAGAATGTGAGAGAATTCCTAGGGAGACAGATCACTTCTTAACACAAGAGAAAATCACTCTTTACAGGTTTTAGTGGTGAGGCTAGACAATGATTCCTTCTTAGCAACATGTTAACGTTCTCTCAGACACATGGAGCACCCGGGGCTTCCTAACCACTGCTACCACCATCTGAGCGGCTTTGTATTTAGGAAGTCCTTCCTTACTTTGAAAAGTTCTCTCTTCCTTCTTATTCATTCACCCTCACAGCCGCTTGTGGGCTCTAGCATAGATCAAAGTGCAGCCATTCTTTAAACAGAATTACATCTAAAACCAGCACATCAGGCGGAAATTGTGTGGAGTCAAAAACTGCCCTTCAAAAGTCTCTTTAAGTTAATGAAATCTAGCACAGGTGATTGTGTGTTATTTCACCATCTTCACGAGGCCAACCAGATCAGTTTTTCCCGAATGCCTTGAAAATGATCACCATTTCTTTGGCTGAATACCAGACAAAGCAGTTTATACTCATTTGAGATCTTAGAGGTAAGCTATTATTTTTGTGGTTCTTGTTGTTCGTTGATTATATACAGTTGAATTTGCACAAGTCAAAATTTTATGATATAATGCCACTGAAGTCCTTCCATTTAAAGACAAGAAATATAGGCCAAGTGAGATTAAGTAATTTGCCTGAAGTCACAGCCAGATACTGAGAGAAATGAATTTATAACTCAGGTCTCCCCAGCCTAAATCAGGTTCTTTTCCTATTAGATGGAAGTTAGTTAATTATTTCCACCTATGGAAACTGATTGATTGCTAGTGTTTGCTTGGTTTCCTGTGTCAAGTGGGATTCTGAATCTTAGTTCACATTCGGCAAGAAAGGTCACGATAATCACCGTTCTGCCATGGGCAAGCATGAACAGAAGCCACATGCTTGTCTAATACGAAGAATCAGGAATATTTTCTTTCCTTTCTCAGCTTTTCTGCACAATCACATGAAGATTTTAAATCCAAGAATAAATCATGACTTTCCCAAATGGTCTCAGTTAAATGAAGAGGTTTAAAAAAATAAGAAGAAACATTAACAGAAAAGATAATTGACTGACTAATTTTTGAGTGTATTTTTACGAGGGACAAATTCTTACAGTATTCATTAACTAATGGATTTATGGCAGTGTGTGATTGCTGTCTCTACAGAACAGGTTAAAAAGTGCATGGTCATAATATAGCCCCTTGTCTCTCAGAGAGCTAGAAGATGGCCCTAACATACGGGCCTTCACTGAGCAGGATCAAGGGTCTTACTGATTCATGGATGTGTTCGCTCAAGTGTCCAGAAGCTGCTCCACTAACGAGCTGCTGTAGAGGATGAGGGGAAGAGAGGGAAGAAAAGGCTGCCCCTGAATGTGGGCAACAGCCCTTCAGCCACAGAGTGGAATTAGGTTCATGGCTCCTGGGGGCCTTATCTAGACAAAATCTTTCACCCAGCCTCCTCAAGGCCGCTGAAGACCAAGACCTGTCAGTTCTCCAAGTGTTTATGCCGTGCGTCCTTCATGGCAGCCCTGGTTAGACAATGTGCGGGGATCATCTTGTATTCTGCCTCCTGTGAATCTCCTTCCAGAGCACTAGCAGAGCTGCCTCCTCCTCCACTCTAATAGAAAAGGTCGCTTGCCTTTAGTTTGGTGGGATCGGAGGGCATCTGTGTCTCTTCCAGAGCAGCCTAATTTTCATTGTCACCACATCCCTGATTGTCACTCTGAGCTCTGAGGCATCATTTTCCTCAACACCTTTCATCCTACCCAGGTGTGCCTTTCATCTTCCTTGCCGTTTTGGGGCAAGCTCTGTCTAAGACCTTTGCATGTGACTAATTTTACCAATGGTTTGGGTATCACCAATGGTGGCAGGCTGCAGTGAGGAAGTTCTCTGATTCTTCAGATCGGTGACAACTTAGTCTTGAATAACAGACAGTAAGTCTCACACAACGTGCCCTGGTTATCCTGGCCGTGGGTCTCCTCTCTGGCCATTTTTCCCCTAGGTGGTTGCTGCTTCCTCCGTGGCCCTCTCTTCTGTGCCTCAGACATGTCACACAGAGCTCTTCCCGGGAGGCTCTGCAGAAGCCCTACCCCTATTCCTTGATCACCATCCACAACTCCAAAACCGCGAAATGCATTACTTTACTATGTGGATAAATTTAAACCTGAATCCTTATTACAAAGCCTCATAACAGGCTCTGCACTTTTTTTGTACATCTAAATCATACATCTAAGGGCCTGCCTTTGGATTTCACATATCTCCGGAGTGTGGAACTATGGCAAGTTTTTGTTTTAATAGTAACCGTCTCCATTCCTGAAAGAGAGAGACAGAGAGGAAACCAACACGCACTGAGTGCCTATTCATGCTCGGCATGACGCTGGGGACATTTAAATTGCTTCATCACTTTAAAAATAAACTTCTGCTTCTTTTGAGGCTCTGTAATCAGTGTTTCACAGACAATTAATTCAGCTTGACCAGTTTCAACTCTTCTGTAAAATTTTAGGCAAGTTACTTAACATTGAATATTGTGATCTGTTAAGGCAGAGATAACAACCCGCGAACAAAGGTTCCTTGTGAGAATTAAATGAGATACTCTGTGAAAGCCACATGCACAGAGCCTCTATTATTACTGCCTCTGTGATGATGATGGTGATGACGAAAAGGCCCTGTTTCTTCATAGTCCAGCTGGGGAGACAATATACGCTTATTTCTATTTCTACACAGTGATCACTCCCAGGGAGATCAAAGCCAAGGAAGTTCAAAGACAACCTGGCCAAGTGACCTCATATTAAACTGTCCTTGTAGCATGCCAGGTTTACTGGGGACCAGTCAAGAAGGGGGCCACAGGCCTCAGCACAGGTCTCAAGAGTTACTCCCAGAGCATACATTCTTTTTTTTAGAGAACCCCAGTCACAGAAAATCCCTTTCTATCTTTCTCATCTGCAGGCAGATCTATGGTAGTATTAACACCTGCTTCTAGAGTATGAGGAAAGGATAATAGAAGTTAACAAAACAAATAAGCAACACGAATTCCTTTCCTTGACCTGTGAGTTGCTCCTGGCCTGCTCCTCTCTACCTGTCCAGCCTTCATTCGCATCCTGCCCCACTTACCTCACTCTGCCCCAGCTACGCTTACAGCAATAGAGCTGAGTACTGTTAACATAAAACACAAAAGCCAATGGAAGCTAGAGACTGGATTTATACAAGGAAGGGGCTGTGAGCCAACTAAGGCAGACAGTCTCTAGAAGCTGAAAATGTGAAGGAAACAGATTCCCTTGGCAGCCTCCAGAAGGAATGCTACCTAGTTGACACCTTGATTTTAGCCTGCAGATTCCCAGAACTGTAAGAGAATACATTTATATTGTTTGAAGCCATGAAGTTAGTGGTAATTTGTTGCAGAAGCAATAGGAAATTAATGCAAGATCCATGTTTGCTGTGCATGTATTAACAGTTTGTTCCTTTTTATGGATGAGTAGTATTTCAAGGTATGAAGGTCCCACACCGTTCGTTTAATCATTCACCTGTTGAAGGACATTTGGGTCGTTTCCAGTTTGTAGCTACTATGAATAAAACTACTATGAACAGTTGTATATAGGCTGTTTAGTGAACATGTTTTCATTTCTCTGGGATAAATGTTCAAGAGTGCAATTGCTAGGTCATATGGTAAGGGCATGTTTAGCTTTCTAAAAGACTGCCATATTTTTTCCTTCTAAATTTTTGAGGTAACCAAATTGAAAGATACTGCAAAACTGGATTAAAAATGCCTTTGACTATTTGAACTTTAACAAAACTTTGAGACCCCAAAGTCGCATAAGCAGGAAGCAGGATCCAATTTCCATACAGTCCTGAAGGATGATAGCCTTCCTAACCACTTCCAATGCACTAGAGAGGGTGATAGATAAAGAGGAACTGATAGCCCCAAGGACAAGACAGTTCCTCTCAGAGAGCACAATTGAGGCCTATCCAAGGATAGAGGGACCTCATAATAGATGCCCAGCAGGATTTAATGATTGTTTTGAAGAAGTGACAGGTTCTGTGCCTCCCATTTTTCCTTTTCTCAGTGGACATGTTTATTGCATTATTCTACCCATGTTCCTCCATAGTGACCATAGAAGTTGGGGTGGTAGGGAACATATGCATTGTCTTTCTAACTCATCAATCACTGAATGACAAGGAGCCACATGCTGATCTAATGCAGAGGAATGCATATCTCTTGGAATCCTGACTTTGAACTGAATTTCCCACAAGATAGGACAAGATAATATGTTTTATATGAGAACAATGGAATGGATTTTTCGTAACTACAAAAGTAAGACTGTTAGTAACTATTAGATGCTGAAAGCAGTTATTAGTTTTAATAGTTTTTTGGTATAGTCTTCATGGTTTCCTGTATATAGTATCATACCATCTGGAAACAGTGACAGTTTTATTTCTTCCCTACCAATCTGGATGGCTTTTTCTCTTTATCTTGTTTGATTGCTATGGCTAGGATCTCCAGTACTATGTTGGATAAAAGTGGTGAGAGCGGACATCCTTGTCTTGTTCCTAATCTTAGAGGAAAAGCTTAGGAAAAGCTTTTTGCCATTGAGTATGATGTTAGCTGCGGGTTTGTTGTATATGGCCTTTATTATGTTAAGGTATGTTCTCTCTGTACCCATTTTGTTGAGAGTTTTTATCGTGAATGGATGTTGAAGTCTGTCAGAAGCTTTTGCAGGATCTATTGAGATGGTCTTATGGTTTTTATCCTCCCTTTTGTTAATGTGGTGTATCACACTGATTGATTTACAAATATCGTACCACCCTTGCATCTCTGGAATAAATCCCACTTGGTTGTGATGGATGATCTTTTTGATGTATATTATATATATATATATATATATAATCAGCATATTATACATACAGAATACATGTTTTGTGGAAGAACAAATAAATAGAAAACAGATGATAGGAAATTCAGGTGGGCATCACAGAGACTACTGGTACTCCCATCTAATGGAACCATGCAGACACACATATCTTAGTTCTTGGAACAGAAGAAGTGCCCGTCTGGAAACTACGATAACTGCAAAAACAAAGTAGCCAACCTTTGGTATTTGATTTTTCCCTTAATACATTTCATACGTATCATTAAAAAAATATGTGTATTTGGGAGAAGGTGCTCATTCCTTGAAATATGGCACACTTAGAAATGTTTCTGTCATAGAGAGCTATCTACTATCATAAAATACTTTCCTTTATGGAAAAGATTGATTGATGTCTGTTTAGTTTAATATGTCACATTTTTTGTAACTTTTTATGCCAGTTTTTATGTGTGGTGCTAGAATTAAAAAAAAACAACTAATGAAACTAAAACTAAGCCATTCTTCTTGCTATAAAGTAATTCACAATATATTCCAGTACCTATAAAATGTAAATGGTGCAGAATTTATTGAGTTAAACCATAGAAGAAAAGCACTGAAGTTTTAACCTATTCAATTACCCAGAAAAGCAAATACATTTTGTTTTTGTTAATAGCACTGGAATTTGCATGCTACTCTTTTAATTAAAATAGCTAGGAACACATGTTGTTCACTTCATGTCTGCCAGTGTTTTCCTCTATTGAGGAAACCTCATCTTTCCTTCTCTTTTGCTTTGGACAGCTAGAAGACAGAGGAGGTAGAGAAAAGATAAAAAGCAGAAAAAGGAAAAGAAAGCAAAAGACAAAGCACACAGTACTATGGAGTAGTTTGTGCGTACTCCCTCATAAACATAACAATGAAGGTGGCCGAATTTCTCTAGGTTTCTTTTCCTCACCACGAATATTCCATTCCCTTCTGGGAAGCAGTAGAGGAGATCTGCAGAGACCATGGCCATCTTCTCTCATCCATTAAGTCTCCCTCAAGAGAACAGGTACATTCAGGTACATTCAGAAAGGTATGCCAAGCATGCTGTCTCCTAAAGGTGGGAGAACCCTTCTAGATGTCAAAGCCTCACCTTATTGCATTTTACTGAATAATTGATGTATGTGTACCCAGGTAATAAAGACATTACAAACAAAATTAAGAGGAAAACATTTTACTTATTTTTCAATGCATTTATATTATTTTCTGTTATCTTCCTCTTAGCTTCATTTCAGTGCCCACTGAAGTGTTGCTACCCCATTCAGGACAAATAAAGTCTACCTGTGGGGGAAAAATGCACTTCTAAATATCAGTGATGGAACAAAGGTTTGATTGTCTGGTAACACAGTCCACATACGGATGTAGGTGTGAGGCAGTTCTATTTCCAGGTTTCCATGATTATAAAAGCAGGAAAAAGGGACAAGAAGAAACAACTATTATGTCTTTAAGTGTCCATCCAAAATTGAAATGTGTTTCATTGGCACGTGCCATGTACCCGTACCTAACTTCAATAGGGCAGGAGAATAGACTGTAACTATTCTGGAAGTTATAGTCTGGAAGGAAGAAAAGCAAGGGATATTTAGTAATCAACATGAATGACTACAAGGCCCAGTGAAACTTAACAGCCTCTTTTACCAAGAAATTAGTCTCAGCTTGAAGCACTTTTAAATTTCCTATTTTTAATTTTCCTTAGATCATGAACCATTGATAGGCATCTATGCAATTTTATTTAATATAAGCTCAGACATCTTACTGTTCTTTTCCTATTTGGTTTGCCTTTTTTTTTTTTTTTTTCCCTTTCAGCTTTTTATTTTATTTATTTATTTATTTATTTATTTATTTATTTATTTATTTATTTATTTATTTATTTATTTATTTATTTTTTGAGAGGGCATCTCTCATATTTATTGATCAAATGGTTGTTAACAACAATAAAATTCAGTATAGGGGGGTCAATGCTCAATGTACAATCATTAATCCATCTCAAGCCTAATTCTCGTCAGTCTCCAATCTTCTGAAGCATAACGAACAAGTTCTTACATGGTGAACGAATTCTTACATAGTGAATAAATTCTTACATGGTGAACAGTACAAGGGCATTCATCACAGAAACTTTCGGCCTTGATCATGCAATATGACCTATAAACCATCAGGTCAAATATGAATATTCATTTGATTTTTGTACTTGATTTATATGTTGATCCCACATTTCTCCTATTATTATTATTATTTTTATTTTTAATAAAATGCTGAAGTGGTAGGTAGATGCAAGATAAAGGTAGAAAACACAGTTTAGTGCTGTAAGAAGGCAAATATAGATGATCAGATGATCAGGTGTGTGCCTATGGACTAAGTATTAATCCAGGCTAGACAAGGGCAGCAAGACATCCACGGATGCAGAAGATTTCTCTCAAAGCAGGGGGGGTGAGGTTCTGAGCCTCACCTCTGTTGATCCCCAAATTCTCACCTGATGGCCCCTCTGCGACTGTGCCTGTCTTAGGTTGTTCCTCCCTTGAGGAATCTTACCCGTCTCTGGCTAACCAGTCATCCTCCGGGGCCATACAGGGAAATGTAAAGTTGGTAAGTGAGAGAGAAGCCATATTGTTTGCAAAGGTTAGCTTTTTACTTCTTTGCAGATTTATGCCCTGTGGCTTCTATGCCCAGCACTTGTCTCGAGGTATCTTTACCACCTGGAGGAATTATGATACTCGGTAAATTCGATATGAGGCACGAACTCTATTTAAGGTTTGTAATTAGGAAGGAAGAAGAAAAGCTATAGATGTAGCATATGAAGGAAACTTGGGAGGATTGATTATTTCTTTGACATATCTTCTTGTATAGTACCTTAAGTATGTATAGGTTTTAAACTACTAACTAATTTGCACACACATATTAACATAATAGGAATACGGTGACATAAACAAAGCAAATCTATAATTGCCAGCCATCTCCAGTGAAGCCAAGAAAACCATTTAGGCACCCTAGGCATTTGTGAAAATTTATCTATGATATGATGGATATTGTCCAACTGTACTTGAACCATCAGACAAATTAAATCAGCCCATTTCTGGGATCTGTTCACATCCCATATGTTCTTTTAACCATAGATAGTCTATAGTCATGAGATTTTGGGGTGCTACAACTTGCACCCCTCCCAACTCCTGGTTGAGTTCCAACAGTACAGATCCAGTCAAATTCGTTGTCTCACTGTATGCACATGCCAGCCTAGACATCTCCCTCCTCCTTCTTATGGCAAGTCCAGGAGACGGTGGGCTGGATGCAGCCACAACCGCAGCATCGTCCGGATCCCTGTGGAGGCTTTTTGATGATCATCCCCCGGCACGAGTCCTCCAGAGAGTGCTGATGCCGGAAGCTCCTCCTCATATCGTATCTTAGTTCATTTTCTGGGTATCCAAGCTAGGCCTTGATCTTCTGCGTAGAAACAAACAGACCCTTTGCCCACACTTTGACATGCCCTCTATACCACTGTGCAGAACTCATTGGAGGTCAGCACACAGTAACTGCTTTTTTTTTTTTTTTTTAATTAAGAGAAAGGAATATTATCAGAAAAGAGTACCTCCATAGCTGATCATCTGACACCCTTTAAGTGATCAACATTAAGGATATTTAAAGCATGCGTTGATCTTTGATTTACCAATAGTTTTATCCTGTTAAGGAGTAATCCCCCTTTTCTTTCTTTCTTTCTTTTTTTTTTTTTAAATTTTTAATCTACACTTACCTGAAGAATACTATGTTTACTATGCTCTCCCCTATATCAGGTCCCCCCTAACAACCACATTACGGTTACTGTCCATCAGCTTAGCAAAATGTGGTAGAGTCACTACTTGTCCTCTCTGTGTTGTGCAGCCCACCCTCCCCTTTCTCCCTCCCCCCCATGCATGCTAATCTTAATACCCCCCTTCTTCTTCCCCCCCCTTATCCCTCCCTGCCCACCCATCCACCCATCCTCCCCAGTTCCTTTCCCTTTGGTACCTGTTAGTCCATTTTTGGGTTCTGTAATTCTGCTGCTGTTTTGTTCCTTCAGTTTTTCCTTTGTTCCTATACTCCTCAGATGAGTGAAATCTTTTGGTATTTCTCTTTCTCCGCTTGGCTTATTTCACTGAGCATAATACTCTCCAGCTCCATCCATGTTGCTGCAAATGGTTGGATTTTTCCACTTCTTATGGCTGAGTAGTATTCCATTGTGTATATGTACCACATCTTCTTTATCCATTCATCTACAGATGGACATTTAGGTTGCTTCCAATTCTTGGCTATTGTAAATAGTGCTGCGATAAACATAGGAGTGCATCTGTCTTTCTCAAACTTGATTGCTGCGTTCTTAGGGTAAATTCCTAGGAGTGGAATTCCTGGGTCAAATGGTAGGTCTGTTTTGAGCATTTTGATGCACCTCCATACTGCTTTCCACAATGGTTGAACTAATTTACATTCCCACCAGCAGTGTAGGAGGGTTCCCCTTTCTCCACAGCCTCGCCAACATTTGTTGTTGTTTGTCTTTTGGATGGCAGCTATCCTTACTGGTGTGAGGTGATACCTCATTGTAGTTTTAATTTGCATTTCTCTGATAATTAGCGATGTGGAGCATCTTTTCATGTGTCTCTTGGCCATCTGTATTTCTTTTTTGGAGAACTGTCTGTTCAGTTCCTCTGCCCATTTTTTAATTGGGTTATTTGTTTTTTGTTTGTTGAGGCGTGTGAGCTCTTTATATATTCTGGACGTCAAGCCTTTATCAGATCTGTCATTTTCAAATATATTCTCCCATACTGTAGGGTTCCTTTTTGTTCTATTGATGGTGTCTTTCGCTGTACAGAAGCTTTTCAGCTTAATGTAGTCCCACTTGCTCATTTTTGCTGTTGTTTTCCTTGCCCGGGGAGATATGTTCAAGAAGAGATCACTCATGTTTATATCTAAGAGGTTTTTGCCTATGTTTTTTTCCAAGAGTTTAATGGTTTCGTGACTTACATTCAGGTCTTTGATCCATTTTGAGTTTACCTTTGTATATGGGGTTAGACAATGGTCCAGTTTCATTCTCCTACATGTAGCTGTCCAGTTTTGCCAGCACCATCTGTTGAAGAGACTGTCATTTTGCCATTGTATGTCCATGGCTCCTTTATCAAATATTAATTGACCATATATGTTTGGGTTAATTTCTGGGGTCTCTAATCTGTTCCACTGGTCTGTGGCTCTGTTCTTGTGCCAGTACCAAATTGTCTTGATTACTATGGCTTTGTAGTAGAGCTTGAAGTTGGGGAGTGAGATCCCCCCTACTTTATTCTTCTTTTTTAGGATTGCTTTGGCTATTCAGGGTCTTTGGTGTTTCCATATGAATTTTTGAATTATTTGTTCCAATTCATTGAAGAATGTTGCTGGTAATTTGAGAGGGATTGCATCAAATTTGTATATTGCTTTGGGCAGGATGGCCATTTTGACGATATTAATTCTTCCTAGCCATGAGCATGGGATGAGTTTCCATTTATTAGTGTCCCCTTTAATTTCTCTTAAGAGTGACTTGTAGTTTTCAGAGTATAAGTCTTTCACTTCCTTGGTTAGGTTTATTCCTAGGTATTTTATTCTTTTTGATGCAATGGTGAATGGAATTGTTTTCCTGATTTCTCTTTCTATTGATTCGTTGTTAGTGTATAGGAAAGCTACAGATTTCTGTGTGTTGATTTTGTATCCTGCAACTTTGCTGTATTCCGATATCAGTTCTAGTAGTTTTGGAGTGGAGTCTTTAGGGTTTTTTATGTACAGTATCATATCATCTGCAAATAGTGACAGTTTAACTTCTTCTTTACCAATCTGGATTCCTTGTATTTCTTTGTTTTGTCTGATTGCCATGGCTAGGACCTCCAGTACTATGTTAAATAACAGTGGGGAGAGTGGGCATCCCTGTCTGGTTCCCGATCTCAGTGGAAATGCTTTCAGCTTCTCGCTGTTCAGTATAATGCTGGCTGTGGGTTTATCATATATGGCCTTTATTATGTTGAGGTACTTGCCCTCTATTCCCATTTTGCTGAGAGTTTTTATCATGAATGGACGTTGAATTTTGTCAAATGCTTTTTCAGCATCTATGGAGATGATCATGTGGTTTTTGTCTTTCTTTTTGTTGATGTGGTGGATGATGTTGATGGATTTTCGAATGTTGTACCATCCTTGCATCCCTGGGATGAACCCCACTTGGTCATGGTGTATGATCCTTTTGATATACTGTTGAATTCTGTTTGCTAATATTTTATTGAGTATTTTTGCATCTACATTCATCAGGGATATTGGTCTGTAATTTTCTTTTTTGGTGGGGTCTTTGCCTGGTTTTGGTATTAGGGTGATGTTGGCTTCATAGAATGAGTTTGGGAGTATTCCCTCTTCTTCTGTTTTTTGGAACACTTTAAGGAGAATGGGTATTATGTCTTCTCTGTGTGTCTGATAAAATTCCGAGGTAAATCCGTCCGGCCCCGGGGTTTTGTTCTTGGGTAGTTTTTTGATTACTGTTTCAATTTCTTTGCTTGTAATTGGTTTGTTTAACTTTTGTGTTTCTTCCTTGGTCAGTCTTGGGAGGTTGTATTTTTCTAGGAAGTTGTCCATTTCTTCTAGGTTTTCCAGCTTGTTGGCATATAGGTTTTCATAGTAGTCTTTAATAATTCTTTGTATTTCTGTGGAGTCTGTCGTGATTTTTCCATTCTCATTTCTGATTATGCTGATTTGTGTTGACTCTTTTTTTCTCTTAATAAGTTGGGCTAGAGGCTTATCTATTTTGTTTATTTTCTCAAAGAACCAGCTCTTGGTTTCGTTGATTTTTGCTATTGTTTTATTCTTCTCAATTTTGTTTATTTCTTCTCTGATCTTTATTATGTCCCTCCTTCTGCTGACTTTAGGCCTCATTTGTTCTTCTTTTTCCAGTTTTAATAGTTGTGATGTTAGACTATTCATTTGGGATTGTTCTTCCTTCTTCAAGTGTGCCTGGATTGCTATATACTTTCCTCTTAAGACTGCTTTCGCTGCATCCCACAGAAGTTGGGGCTTAGTGTTGTTGTTGTCATTTGTTTCTATATATTCCTTGATCTCTATTTTGATTTGTTCATTGATCCATTGATTATTTAGTAGCATGTTGTTAAGCCTCCATGTGTTTGTGAGCCTTTTTGTTTTCTTTGTAGAATTTATTTCTACTTTCATACCTTTGTGGTCTGAAAAATTGGTTGGTAGAATTTCAATATTGTGGAATTTACTGAGGCTCTTTTTGTGAGCTAGTATGTGGTCTATTCTGGAGAATGTTCCATGTGCACTTGAGAAGAATGTATATCCTGTTGCTTTTGGATGTAAAGTTCTATAGATGTCTATTAGGTCCATCTGTTCTAGTGTGTTGTTCAGTGCCTGTGTGTCTTTACTTATTTTCTGCCCGGTGGATCTATCCTTTGGGGTGAGTGGTGTGTTGAAGTCTCCTACAATGAATGCATTGCAGTCTATTTCCCTCTTTAGTTCTGTTAGTATTTGCTTCACATATGCTGGTGCTCCTGTATTGGGTGCATATATATTTAGAATGGTTATATCCTCTTGTTGGACTAAGCCCTTTATCATTATGTAGTGGCCTTCTTTATCTCTTGTTACTTTCTTTGTTTTGAAGTCTATTTTGTCTGATATTAGTACTGCAACCCCTGCTTTCTTCTCACTGTTGTTTGCCTGAAATATGTTTTTCCATCCCTTGACTTTTAGTCTATGCTTATCTTTGGGTTTAAGGTGAGTTTCTTGTAAGCAGCATATAGATGGGTCTTGCTTTTTTATCCATTCTATTACTCTATGTCTTTTGATTGGTGCATTAAGTCCATTTACATTTAGGGTGACTATTGAAAGATATGTACTTATTGCCATTGCAGGCTTTAGATTCGTGGTTACCAAAGGTTCAAGGTTAGCTTCTTTAGTATCTTACTGCCTAACTTAGCTCGCTTATTGAGCTGTTATATACACTGTCTGGAGATTCTTTTCTTCTCTCCCTTCTTATTCCTCCTCCTCCATTCTTCATATGTTGTGTGTTTTGTTCTGTGCTCTTTTTAGGGGTGCTCCCATCTAGAGCAGTCCCTGTAGGATGCCCTGTAGAGGTGGTTTGTGGGAAGCAAATTCCCTCAGCTTTTGCTTGTCTGGGAATTGTTTGATCCCACCATCATATTTAAATGATAGTCGTGCTGGATACAGTATCCTTGGTTCAAGGCCCTTCTGTTTCATTGCATTAAGTATATCATGCCATTCTCTTCTGGCCTGTAGGGTTTCTGTTGAGAAGTCTGATGTTAGCCTGATTGGTTTTCCTTTATAGGTGACCTTTTTCTCTCTAGCTGCCTTTAAAACTCTTTCCTTGTCCTTGATCCTTGCCATTTTAATTACTATGTGTCTTGGTGTTGTCCTCCTTGGATCCTTTCTGTTGGGGGTTCTGTATAATTCCATGGTCTGTTCGATTATTTCCTCCCCCAGTTTGGGGAAGTTTTCAGCAATTATTTCTTCAAAGACACTTTGTATCCCTTTTCCTCTTTCTTCCTCTTCTGGTATCCCTATAATACGAATGTTTTTCCTTTTGTATTGGTCACATATTTCTCTTAGTGTTGTTTCATTCCTGGAGATCCTTTTATCTCTCTCTATGTCAGCTTCTATACGTTCCTGTTCTCTGGCTTCTATTCCTTCAATGGCCTCTTGCATCTTATCCATTCTGCTTATAAATCCTTCCAGGGATTGTTTCACTTCTGTGATCTCTTTCCTGACATCTGTGATCTCCTTCCGGACTTCATCCCACTGCTCTTGCATTTTTCTCTGCATCTCATCCCATTGCTCTTGCATTTTTTTCTGCATCTCTGTCAGCATGTTCATGATTTTTATTTTGAATTCTTTTTCAGGAAGACTAGTTAGGTCTGTCTCCTTCTCAGGTGTTGTCTCTGTGATCTTTGTCTGCCTGTAGTTTTGCCTTTTCATGGTGATAGAGATAGTTTGCAGAGCTGGTACAAGTGACCGCTGGAAGAGCTTCCCTTCTTGTTGGTTTGTAGCCTTTTCCTGGGAGAATAGCGACCTCTAGTGGCTTGTGCTGGGCAGCTGTGCGCAGACAGGGCTTCTGCTTCCTGCCCAGTTGCTTTGGGGTTTATCTCCGCTGTTGCTGTGGGCTTGGCCTGGCTGGGGCTGTTCCTCCAAAATGGTGGAGCCCCGTTGGAGGGGGAGCAGCCAGGAGACTATTTATCTCCGTAAGGGGCCTCTGTGCTCCCTGCTGCCCAGGGGGTTAGAGTGCCCAGAGATCCCCAGATTCCCTGCTTCTGGTCTAAGTGACCTGTCCTGCCCCTTTAAGATTTCCAAAAAGCACTCTCCAAACCAAAACAACAGCAGCAACAATGAGAGAGGGAACAGAAACAAAGAGAAAAAAAAAAGGAAAAAAAAGGAAAAAACAAGCGATTTTTTTTTTTTTTTTTTTTTTTTGTCCTCAGGTGCCGGTCCCAGGCACCCGCTCACTGGTCCTGCTGCCCTGTCTCCCTAGCACCAGGGTCCCTGTCCTTTCAAGGCTTCCAAAAAGCACCCACCCACTGGTCCCGCAGGGAAGGAACGCTCAATATTCTTTGTCCTCAGGCACTGGTCCCACGCACCCGCTCACCAGTCCCGCCGCCCTGCCTCCCCAGCACCGGGGTCCCTGTCCCTTCAAGGCTTCCAAAAAGCACTCGGCAAAAAGAGAGAAAAAAAAGGGGAAAAACGCGCGATTTCTTCCGTCCTCAGGTGCTGGTCTCAGGCACCCACCCACCGGTCCCACAGGGAAAAATGCGGGATATTCTTTGTCCTCAGGTGCCGGTCCCAGGCACCCGCTCACCAGTCCCGCTGCCCTGCCTCCCTAGCACCGGGGTCCCTGTCCCTTTTAGGCTTCCAAAAAGTACTCGCAGAAAAGAGAAAAAAAAAAGGGGAAAAACGCGCGATTTCCTCTGTCCTCAAGTGCCGGTCTCAGGCACCCGCCCACCGGTCCCGCAGGGAAAAACGGGGGATATTCTTTGTCCTCAGGCGCCGGTCCCAGCCACCCGCTCACCAGTCCCGCCACCGTGCCTCCCTAGCACTGGGGTCCCCGTCCCTTCAAGGCTTCCAAAAAGCGCTCACCAAAAAGAGAAAAAAAAAAAGGGGGGGAAAAACGCGCGACCTCCTCCGTCCTCAGGCACCGGTCTCAGGCACCCGCCCCCAGGTCTCGCAGGGAGAAACGCGGGATATTCTTTGTTCTCCGGCGCCGTTCCCAGGCACCTCCTCACCGGTCCCGCCACCCTGCCTCCCCAGCAACGGGGGCCCGTCCCTCTAAGGCTTCCAAAAAGCGCTCGCCAAAAAAAAAAAAAAAAAAAAACCGCTCCGGTTTTTCTCCACCCGCCGGGAGCCGGGGGGAGGGGCGCTCGGGTCCCGCCGGGCTGGGGCTTGTATCTTACCCCCTTCACAAAGCGCTGGGTTCTTGCAGGTGTGGATGTGGTCTGGATGTTGTCCTGTGTCCTGTGGTCTCTATTTTAGGAAGATTTTTCTTTGTTATATTTTCATAGCTCTATGTGTTTTTGGGAGGAGATTTCCACTGCTCTACTCACGCCGCCATCTTGGCTCCGCCCCCCCCGGTTTGCCTTTTTTAAGATGATGCATATTGGTATCTCTTACTACCATTATAGTTTTGTTAAATATTCCTTGCATTTTTTCCTCATATTTTTATTTGTATGTATGTAATATATATGTGTGTGTGTATGTACATTATAGATATGTATGCATATATACATATGTATATGTGTGTATATATAATCAATATATATTAATACTGAGTTATTTATCATTTAATGATTCATAGTTCTTAGAGTTTTGCTTGTGGATTGTGCCCTCATTGTATGTGGATCAGTAGTTAGTCATGTGATGACAGGTGGGTAGAGTAAAGGTGTGCATCCTACACAGAGGAAAACTTGCATTCAAGCACATTGACTAGACATAAGATGGAGTTTGAACCAGGAATGAAAAGCAATAGGCCTTTGCTTGCTGTGCCATAGCATTGGTCAGAGAACAGGGACAAAAGCTAGATAAGGGCTGGGCCATGCTGTATCTTTTATGCTTTTGTTATTTCTGAGATGATTACAATGAAAAGAAGAAAATTAAGTGAAATAACTCTCAACAAAGATGTTTTGAAAATTATGTGATGATTAAAGTCATCTTGAATTGAAAGAAAACAAAGAATATGTTCCATCAAAATGACTTTAATCCCAGTTACAGAGTCACTGATATTGCAGAAATTAGCATTGGCTTGGACTTAATGTTACCCTAGAAACACTGAGCTCTATGAACTGGTCGAAAGGACTCTCCATGGGCACATGAAAATTCATGGGCTCTTCGTGCTTTTCTGTCAATAGGTAGTTCCGTAACTTTAGGTAGCTCAGATAACCTTTGTATCTCAGTTTCTTCCTAAATAAGATAGATATTTTAATAGTTGTCTTATTTAATGCATGAGGTTAAGACATAATGGGTGTGTAAAGGTCCCATGAAAAATAAAATTTAGATCAGCATAGATAATCAAGGGTTTCTTGATCCCCGTGAAAACAATTCACAGGATATGCCATCAATATTCACAGTAATAAAAATCTGACATTTAGTTTAGGCCTTCAGTACTGATGAAATATCCTATTAGATTTTTTTTTACAATAAACCCCATCAAGACTAAAATCAAATCCTCAATAAAGAAAAACGTAATATGTAAAGATCAAGTCTCTTAAAAATTAAACTAATTTAAACCAGACCAAGTTTTAAACATATCTTTTAATCATACATATGTACATATGATTTATATAAAAATGTCTCATCATTACTGGTTGCCTAGGCTTTCATTTACGATCTCATCAAAATAATTCAAAATAATTAGGATGATCACTGTTGTTTCTGGAATATGTCATTTCATAAACTATTATAATTTTTCATTAATTGTAAATGTTGACCCCTTTACCAATCAGAACATTTTCTATCAGTTAATTATTCTTCAAGAATACCATTTGTCAATAGTCAAAATAATTCCAATTAGTCATGAACTTTTATATGCCATTTAATGAAGGTGATGTGAATTTGAAACTTAAATCACTTCTATGCGTCGTTTTTGAATTTTTGATCCTCATGACGCTCAGTGGCGTGTCTGGAGCTATGAGAATCTTGGGAACCAGAAGTGGCAAGTGTGGACCCACATAAACAAACACTAAAGATTCATCCAATTTTCCAATGTATCAATTCATGTTTTTATTACTCAAATAGTATTCCATTGTATGAATATATTACTATTCGTGGTATCCGTTTTGAGCATTTGAGGTATTCCATTTTTAGCTATCATTAATGATGCTACTGTAAGCATTCCATCATGGACTTTTTGTAGAGTTGTTTTTATTTCCTCTGGGCAATACGTAAGAGAGAATGGCTGGATTGAATGTTAGGAGTATATGTTTAACTTTAAAGGAAAACTGCTAAATGGTTTCCCAAAGTGGTTGTAGCATTTTACACTTAACCAGAAATCCTTCATTATTCCTGTTCTTCTTTATCCTCATCAACATTTGGTGCTATCAGTGAAGTAGCATCTCATTGTGTTGTGTTATTTTAAGTTACATTTCCTTTCTCATGTGCTTATTAACCATGTCTCTACCTTCTTCTGTGGAGCCTCTATTCAAGTCTTATTTACAGCTTTTAAGATTGGGTTGTGTTATCACTGAAGTTTATGGATTCAAAAAAATACATACAGAGTAAGAATCCTCTATTAGATTTATGTTTTGGAAATATTTCTCTAAGTTTCGGGCCTGTCTTGTATTTTATTAATAATGTGTTGCTTTTTTTCATGAATAGAATTGTTTAATTTTTGTAAACTCCAGTTTGTAATCTTTATTTTTTTGGCTTCTCCTAAAATTCTCTTACTATAAGATGGTGTAGCTATTATCCTATATTCTCCAGAAGATTTGCAATATTAGCTTTTATATTTAGGTCTACAATACACCTTGAACTAATTTTGCATTTGATGTGAGGTAGAGATCAATGTTCATACTTTTCCATTCATCAATCTAGTCATTCCAGTACCATTTATTAAAAAAAAAAAACAACTTTTTCACATTAAACTGCCTTGAAGACTTGTTGAAAATCAATTGATTTTATATTTGTGAATCTTTATCTGGACTCTGTTCTCTCCCATGGATCCATGTGTCTGTCCACAAGCCATTGCCAGCTGTCATTGTGATTTTATGGTAAGGCTCAAGATCAGATGGTGTCAGTCTTCAATTCCCCCCCTTTTTTTCCCAGACTGTTTTGGCTTTTCTAAATTCTTTATATTTCCATGTAACTTTAGAATTAACTCCCCAATTTTAATAAAAGGGACTTCTGGGTTTTAATTGGGATTACATTGAATCTACAGAACAATTTGATGAGAATGGATAGCTTAACTCTTTTCGACAAATATTGAGTCTTCTGATCCATGAACACATCCATGATGGCCAGGCAGCCATCATCTTCCAGTCCTACATAATCCTTCATATCTCTGTAAAGCTCTCTGTCCTGTGGCAAACACTCTCTCCTTGACCTAGTGGATTCTCTCCTTGTGAGTGCAGCCAGCCCTCAGCCAAGAACCCCCTGGAAACTCCCGTGCAGACTCTGGGCCATACCTTTTCCTTAGCTCCTTCCTCTCTGACACCATGTATCACCATTTCCATCTCCTCCATCAGCACCACAGTCCAGTCTCAGCCTTCTCAGCTCAGCAAGAGCCCTTTGCTCTGACTGGGATCCACTTCTGGGTACAACAGTTTGGAATATAATCCCAGGGAGAAAGCCAGGGCAGACAAATGTGGCACTGACTTTGTGTTTCTCCCTTTTCTCAAAGGTCACAATCCTATGGGGCATGTTGTCTAATGCCTAATGTTGCCTCAGATTTTGTCTGATTATATAGTTGTTTATGGTGCAAGGGCTAGTTCGTATCAATTACATCATCATGGCAAATAGAAGAATTTTTGCAACTTCCAGTTTTAAGGAGTCAGACAAATATTGGATATAGAATTTTTAAATTTCTGTGTGTGTGTGTGTATGTGTGTGTGCGTGTGTGTTAGTTAAGAGGTAAATCTCCAGAGTTTAGAGGTTCAGAGAAGACCTCTTGGAGCGACTGATTTTAAGTATGGATTTGAAAATTGAAGTGAAGTCAGGTGATAGAGTAGGAGATAGTTAAAAATGTTCTGTTTTTTAATTATGAAGCATGAAGACTATGATCAGATGCTATTGCCAAGCAATCAGTGGGTAAGAATCAAGCATGTATGAAAACACCATTATATTTATTGAATAACCTTCTCTCTAGGGGCCCATTACACTGCTACTTGCTTCTGGATTAAGGACATGACTCAAACTGCTAGGACACCCAGTAACTGAGATTTAAACAGGAGTTTTATTGATGGATACTTTCTGTTTTAAAACAGTTTGTACCAAATTATCTAGATAATTCAGAATTCCTTGTTATGATATTGTTTTACTGGATAATGGAATAAAACATGTAATTTTATATTAGGATTAACTGAGTGGCCTTTCCATATTCAGAATTTATCAGGGAATTTTCATGTTTAATTTGTTGGAGGAATGCAGGAATTTTATGTTACTTTTCACCTCTAGTCAGAAAGAGAAAACTTTAAAATATATTCACATATTAAACTGCACTCATTACGTATGTCAAAAAAGAAAATATAGGATCCTATTGTCTGAGTGAAAGAGGACCTAGTTTATAATCTCTGTCTTAGTCTGTCTACTGGAAGCTGGCATAAGAAGAATAGAGGAAGGTCCTCCTGCATCAGCCTGGTTTTGCTGTAGCTCCCTAAAAATATAAAAGACTTGTACATAACTTCCTGGGGGTTACTTTTTTTCTTATGTCTAGTAACATAAAAGATTAGTACAATTTTCCTGATATATGCACTCATCTGCTGCAAATTTAAATCACATTAGGAATTCCCGGTTTCAATTAAATTCCATTCCCTCTACCCTTCAAATACCAGGAGAGAAAGGATCAGGCAAAAGGAAAAGGTATTAGGCAAGAATGCAATCTCAGTGTGTCTCATTATTTCACAGTTTTTATTGTCTTTCCCCTCTTCTGTGCCTGAGAGACTCTAGTCAAGCTACACTTATACTTGCAATCATATGGTCTCTTTTAGATTTGTAGTTAGACCAGCTTTTTAAAAAATTCTGTTCACTCTTCAGTCATATGTATTTATACTGCTCTGGAGGATAACTCCTGCTGGAGACATTAAACTTCCAGACTTGAGGCATACTCCAGCCCATGTTGTCTGAGGTTCAGAAGGTACAAAAATATTTGGTAATTTTGATTTTTTTTGAACATGTACTCATCGGTGGAAATGTCAGAAACCTGTTCTTAAGTCAAAAGATGAAAAATAGGATTGCTTCTCTCCTTGAGCCCATACACCCATTCATAAGAAATTCTAATGAAGCTTTCAGTATAGAAATTTGGCAAGAAGCAAATTTAGTTATTTAGATGATTTTAATGTAATTTTCAAGACTAAATAAAGCCCTGTTAGCTTTTTAAAATAAATCTGTGTATTAGAATAGATGTAGATGTGCAGAAAAGTTGCAAGAGTAGTAAAGTCCCCAGATGCCTCACACCACATTTCCCCTATAATTTACATGCTGTTGCAGTCTGGGGAATTTGTCACAATGCATCAATATTTATACATTTTATTAATGAGAGCCCATACTTTCTTTAGACTTCCTTCGATTTTACCTAATGTCCTGTTTCTGTTCCAGGACCCCACAGAGGACACACAGTACCTTTAGTCATCATATGTCCTTGGCAGGGATGGTTTCTCAGGTTTTCCCTGTTTGAGATGACCTTGACAGTGGGGAGGGCTACTTATCAAGTATTTTGTAGACAAGCCTCAGTTGCATCTGTCTGATATTTTCCTCATGATTAGGATGTTCTTACAGGCTTTTGGGAGTAAGACCACAGAACTGACATGTCATTCCCATACCTGAGATCTAGAGGATGTAACATTGTGAGTTAACTGCAATCACTGTGGACGTTGACTGTGATCCCTTGGCTGAGGCAGCATGTATCAGTTTTCTCCACTTCCAAGTCACTCCACTTCTTTTCCATGCTGTCCTCTTTGGAAGGATATTATTATGTGCAGTCCACACTTAAGAAGTGGGGTGTCATTCTCCACCTCTTGGAGGGCAGAGTATCTACATAAATAATTTGAAATTCTGCATGGGAGATTTGTCTGTTCTCCCCCACTTGGTTATTCAATAATTTATACCAGTATGGACTCATGAATATTTATTTATATTTGGGTTATAATCAAATACTACTCTATTGTGTTGCTCAAACTGTTCTAGTTTTGGCCATTAGGAGCTCTTTCAGTTGGCTCCTGTGTACCTTTGACATAGTTGTATCATGATGGTACTGTTTTTCATCTTTTTTGCTAAGATGCAATAAAGAAAAGAAATGATGGGAAAATTTTACAAGTGCATAAAGATGTTAGAAAAATATACATATAAGTGAATTTTTCTTTTTTAGATCTGGGAGTTTCATTATGAAACCAACATTAGATTACCCCACAATGCTTCCAACAGTGCCAAAAGTGTGGATGAAATTTCTAGGAAATGCAGCTTCCTAAAAATATTCACTATGATTTTCATTTTGTTGTGAAATGCAAAAACAATAGAGGGGAAATATATTGTGGACACAGTGTAATACACTAATTAAGGGACGTAATCTAAATGGAGTTCTAAATAATCCTCCTTTTAAATACATATATAGAGAGAGATAGGCGGCAAAACCATTAATGCCCAGTGTCAGAACTTCTGCGTTACTTACTTTAATTCCACTTCCTAGTTGAATCTCCTCTTATGATTCCTCTTAATTTAGTTTAGTTTTGTTTTGTTTTTCTATCTACCACCTTTGTTTTTCTCCTCCCTAGTCACCTTCCTCTGACCTAGCAGGCAAGCCTCTGCTATCTGGACATCCTCAGACAACCATTTCTCAATCATCTAGACCTTATAAAACACACTTCCTCCTGGGCTTGAATTCCTTTGCCTAAATTATGATATGTTTGGATTAGATGATATCCATGTAGTTCTAAAATTTTGTCATTCTGGAAACATATGCTGGTGCCAAGTATGAAAAGACCATATCTTAGAAACCCGTGCTTAGCTGCAAATTGATAAAATAGGTTGTATGATAGTAAGTGATGGAGTCAGGAAGGGCTCCAGGATTCCAGACCCTGAGACCAACCCCTCCACCTCTTCTCTCTGCTGTCTTGTGCATGGTGTATATTATAAGTATGCACCATGCTGATCTCTTTGGGATTTGATATAATGAAGGACTTTATTTGCGAAGTGTTATGGAATTTCTTGGCAGAGGTGATATTGAATCACATCTTGAAGGTAAAGTGGAACTTTATTAGACGGAAGGAGAGATGATGGGCTACGTCTTTCAGGCAGATTGGAGCTCAGCTGTATGTGAGTAACACAAGCCTAGGATCAGAGACGTGAGACTGCCTGGCGTGTTTGAAGCAGGTGTTTACAGAATAGCAGCATTTCAGCGAAGGGCAGCTTTTTTTTTTCTAAGCTACAGGCTCTGGGAGGAATCACATTCACTATTCATGGGGGCTCTATTCCGTTCTATTGGATCTGCACCAAAGCTTAAGAAGGGGAAGTCGTCTTCATGATCCTTAGTATCTTGCACTGTGAAGTGCCTCTCCTCTTCTCCAAGCAGATTGAAATGCATACTTTTCCACATGAATGGAGAAGAGGGGAACAAGGATTATTTAGAAGAGTGACAAATTCCATTTCCCTCTCCAATTAGTCTGGGTATAAGGAAGTGGGGAGAGAGAAATGCAAGGATTTCCAAAGAATTCACACTGTTTCAAGTGCTTTGAGAGATAGGAAAGAAGTATGAAATACACCGTAGGTATGAAATTCACAGTTTGCATATTGGAAGGGCAATATTAATATCCTTGAAATGATTAGTTTGCAATACAATATTATATACTGAAAGGCTAAATTGTGGCACTGCCCCACTGTCATGTCTGATTAGTCCTGGATATCTTTTTGAATATGCTTTGATGCAGAATAAGAAAGTGATAATAAATTGAAAATAACACCAGTGCTTTCTTTGCTTGAGGCTAAGCGGCTGACTTCCGAATCATTGTTTGTATTTTCCCCTTTAGCGTGGTCATGGTAGATATGAACTGGACACAGCATGGGAGGCTTCTAGACATGTTTTTTAAGTAGGAGCTTCAAGCCAGTTGGTGTTCTTGAATATTTGTGCTAAAAATGGCAACTCATGTGGAATGATGTGATACCTGATATAATGTGGCTGATAACAGCCCAATAAATATACATGGACTTGCACACCTTCCAGGTGTGATGAAAGACTATGATCCCCTTAGGTCACAGAAGTAGTAAGTACATAGTCGGGACTCATCAGCGCTCGCTGCATCAGCCGCTACGGTAGTGCTTCCTTGCGTGCCTAGTATCCACGGCTCCTCTGGCCCCTCTCACTTGTATCTGGTAAGGCTCCTTTTCCCATTTCTCGGAGTGAGTACGCCAGCTTTCTCTCCACTGTCTTTTCAAATGTCACTGATTCCCTTCTGTCCCGTCAGCCAACTCTCCACAGAGGAGAAACTACAGCCGCCTGTCACAACTCCCTCAGCTGTCCACTTCCGTCTGTAAAGGTTCCTGCAGCCCTACTCACCATTTCCTTCTGTGTTCATTTGCTCAGCAGAAAGCTTATGTGCCTTCCATCCAAACTAGCATCTTAGCCTGTGTCCCTGTATCTCTGTGATGAGTATTCCCACTCCTTAGAAGTCCTTTTCCTCATGGTGCAGGTGAGGACTCAGCTCAGGTCTCCCTGCTTCTGTGAAGCGTTCCCCCTCAGACCTGTCAGAGGAGTGTGGACTCATGGCTCTGCCATTCACTTCCCCATTTCACAGGAGGCTGGATTCTTTATTAGGCTGTTGGCTTCTCAAGTGAGGTAGCATATCTCATCTGCTGCATGGTATTTATTTTAATATCTTTTATTAAAATTACTGTGGAAAGTTTAGAGAATAGAAACACATAAAGAACATAGAAACAATGACCTATACCCTACTTCAGAGAAATGATGGCTCTTCAGTTTTATAAATCTCCTTTTGGTCATTTTCCTCTACCAAATGTATAGAAATAACATTCCATTTTTATATTAGTAAAAAAATTATGTGTATATACATATATATATATATATATATATATTCTCCTTTCTTGGCTCAACATTATATCATAAGGAGTTATTCATAGCATTAAAGTCTTGAAATATATAATATTTATTTCTATAGCTTATTTAACCCTTCCAGACATTTTCTTTGGCAAATTTTTATAAATATACAAAGTCATAGGAATTGTCCTTATATATAAATATTTTCCACATTGTTTAGGATGTATTGTTTAGGATAGCATTTCCTTAAACTGGCTAAACATTCAGAATACATATTATTAGAAATATTTAGGATTCTTAATTGCACTTTGCCAAATTGATTTCTAGAAGTCAGCACCAGTTCATACTTTCATCTCTATCATATGAAAATATCAAATCAGTGACTATTCATTAGTATAAATGAGTGTTTTGAAATCTTTGCTAATATTATTGGAAAGAAATTTAGGATCTGACTTTTAAAATGTGATTCCTTGAGAGTAAACTGGCACTTTGTCATATATTTATTAGTTATTTATATATCTGTCTCTGAATTATCTATGCTGTTTTCTTTGGACTGTTTGTCTATCGGGACCTTGGTGATGAACTGTTTCTAAATTAAAGATGTAAACATGTACTATTTGCATTTTTAAAAGTTTATGAAATGTTTTATGTAATTTTAAAAAAAGATCAAATTTATCCTTTTGGTTCATAGTAATTCATAATAGTGAAAAATACTAAACCATTCACCAATCAAAATAAATAGAAATAGAGAATAAAATTATTTACTCAAATAATAAAAATGTTTAAATCATGCTTATTTGTAAGCTTTCTATTTATTGACTCTTTGCTGTCAAGCACTACGCAAAATACTTTTTATTCATCCTTTCATTTAGATAACATGACCATGCTATGAATACTTATTATATTTCCTATCTTACTCTGAATCTTAGACACAAATACCACATATAAAGTTATATAGCAGGTAGGTTGTATATCTAGGTTTTAGCAGTCGCTCTGTTTGGCTTTAATCCCTGTGCTGTTAGTGTTAGCACCTACCACTTGCCCTCTAAATGCCACATTAGCCTAAACTGCTCTTCATGGGGCTTGGAATGCATTATACACCATACTTTTTATTTCAAGTTTACCTTCTAATTATCTCTGACCCTAGGTCACTATTAAGATAAATCTGTATGTTCTGAATGAACTTTAGCTGAGGACCACTTGAGGTAATAAAATATAAAATATGTTGTAGGAAGAATCCATATAGGAATTAAATCATTGTGATGGGTGACTGGAAGCTGGGATGTTCTACATGCAAGACTGATCCATTGTTGTAAGAATAGATTTAGGTTTAGTTCTATATAAAATAAGGTGATAAGAAGGCGTTCAGATTATCATTTAAATTTTATAAATTATAGGAATAATGTTTAGACAAAAAAGAAGTACAGAAAAAAAATTTGGTGATTAGGATAAAAGGAGAGGGTTGCTTTTAACTTAACTTTTACATTTGAAGTTACTCTAATATCTTGTGTATGTCATATATGTTATTTAAATATATGTGTGTGCATAAATGTCAATGTTTGAACACAGTTTAAATTGTTAAGTTTCAGTTTTTCTCAACTGCAGCCATATTTCCCATCCCCTGGATGATATTGTGGTCCTTATGTGAACTGCAGCTTCTTCGTTTTTTTTCTGCTTGGCTCAAGTGCACCTGTTCTTTTGGCCTTTGAAATTATAAAAGGGATATCTTCATAAACACGTTTCATTGCCAGGACTGTAGGAAATGCGAATGTACCACATGGCATCTGTTTTGCAATTAATTGGTGGTAAAAAGAAGTAACAGCTTTATTATTATTTCTCTAATAACTATTTCCTAAGACAAGACATGCTTCTTTATTTATCATTGTGAGAATCATTCTCCATTGAGCACCCTACCATTAGAAGAACCAGAAAAGTTAATATTTAAATTCCCCTCCTACCAGCATTGAAGGAGAAGTGAAACCCTTACATCACACATAACCCATCATTTCTATATGTTATGAATCAGTCTGTAAGATATGACATCATGAATCCTTATAAAGATATAATTAAATCTGTAGCCACTATTGTTATAAAAAGGATTAAATACAAACTAACTATTAAGCCTATTTCCTTGTTGGGTTGACTTGTGGTAATAATAAGAACAACTCTGATTTAACTTTAAGATCACTAAATTGCCTTCAGTTGGTCAAAATTGAGAAATGTCACATCAAAAGATTTGACTTGTAGGTTGGCCCATCAAGATGGTCTTATATGATCCTCCTATGCTGTGAACAAAAAATCAGTACTTGAACTGAAAACATGTTATATGGGATGAGTGAAAGTGAGGAAAGTGAAAGCCTTTGGCCCCTCAGCACTGTGTAAACACAAGTGTTTGTGTTCACACGGAAGTGTTTGCTGTTAGTGAACAGATGTTATCTTCAGCAATAAATCAAGTGTCATAACTTTATTTCTCTTTGTGTAAAATTAGCTAAAAGTTTACGTAAAATAATGCCTTTACCTAAATCCTATGTTTACTAGCACAGTGAGATAATTAAAAAACAAATGTGAAGCCTACTACTTTGTTTTTTCTCATATTTTCATTTATTTTGGTTGGTGAATAGTGTAGTCTAGTTCCTTAAAATGGTGCTTTTTGTCACTTAAAGTTTTGAAACAACTTTACATTGACTCAACAAGAGAACTTTGAAGAGCTTGCTACAAGTTATTAATGGGAAGAGAATGTCAAAACCACTAACAGAAGAACATGTTTTAAATGTTTTATTCCAATCTGTCATACCTCTATTTTTTTCACAGGTTTCTATTTTGCGTTAAAAAATTTATATTATGGTCCAAAACTTGACATTCACGTTACCAGGCTGTAAGAATTTTTGAGACAACAGTTTAAATAGTTTGTTAGGTAATAAGAGTTTTATTCTATAGTCAAATGCCATTGGTATATTTAGAATGATTTATTTCCCTTCAGCACTACAGAAGTTGAAGATTATATGCTCTGGCAGCCACATTCTGAGATAAATCTGAGTAAATTTACATAACATTTCTTAACTTCCTAATGGGGAACGGAGTTTACAAAGGAATTAAAGGTCCTTAGAAAGAAGGTGCTACATAGAGCAAATGATCACATAAATTAGGTTTTTGTAATAATCACATTTGGGAAGGATTTACTTGAACTTCGGGGAGAGGAGTTGGGAATGGAGGGACTATGATCTTAATGCATCATTTGTAAGCTCAGAAGCAAAATGTAAAACTCCAAAGAAAACTGAGACATGGTGGTGGCTTTTATATTCCTTACTCCTTATGATGCCTTAGAGGACGAGTAGACATCCAAATCTCTAGCAAAGAATGACTGGATCTATACACATCTACAGAACTAAAACTGGAGAGTAGTGATGCGGGCACTTTGTATCAAAAATTCAAAGCCATGAAAGTCACAGCAACTCATGACAGAGGACATTTGGACATGGCTCACCTGGTACTTATCAGTATTTTTGGGTCTTTCCTTCCAGATACCCCCTTGACCCCTGACCTCAACTGCTTCCCTGAGTTTGACCTCACCCTGAACCTCACCCCTCACACTCACCTTAGCCCTTACTCTTATGTTTTCTTCACTCTATCTTTACCTTTTTCTTTATCCTTACCCCCATGAAATGTGCTCCTTTCTTGAGCTTCATTCTAGAATTGGGAGAAGCAGCTGTCCAGGATAGAGTCAGGCTCAGCGGTAGGGTGCCTGGTATGTTTTCTTTGCTTTTAAAAAATAACAACATTGAAACGGTGATGGTTGTTGTTTTAAGCCTTTCATGAACTGGGTGTGAGTCTAAATGACCCCCTCTGGCATCAGTATTGAAAGATCTGGTGTCAAAATGTCATATTGCCTGGGCCAGTGACTTGGCCTTGGGAGCTGAGAAAAATATGTGCCATGGATGCAGACTGCTGGCAGCCAAATGCATTCTACCTGACATCCAGTGAATCACTGGGGCCTCATGCAATTGCAGAGCTACTCTGACTCCAAAGCGGCCTCACTCTAAATTCATCAGGCATTGACCTGCTCAAATGTGGTGTATGTAGCACTTGTCTATGTGACTCATATGAAGCCAGCATTATTCTGTGACCGAGGAGATAATCCTCTCATAAATGGATCATACCTTTTCCTTAGCATTTTAATATTGATGCTGTAGGATCATAAATTGTATAAGTTAAAGAAACTCAAGATGATCATTGGATTTATTCCCTTTCACTTTTCAGGTAAGTATGTGTGAGGTCGAATGGCAAGCAGAGAGTAGACTTCTGACACTACTCAGTGTTTCTTGTCACTGTTTCCTCCCACCGTGTTTAGGCATCTGCCCGAAGGGCGGCGGTTCTGTCACGGTCAAGAATGTTGAGCAGTTGTAGTTGGCCTGCAGAATTAGGCAAAGTGACCGATTAGAGCTGGTTTCTTCTGCACCCATGATTTTCCTTTGCTCCCCTGAAAAGCTGGTCATTTTATGTCTTAGTGCGCCCACTTTATCATGAAGCATCAGGATTTGAAATAATGCCCCAACACAATGTTATGCTACGAGTTGGGAAACAAATGTAAATCTGAATTAGATAGTAAAGGGGAGGGTAGAGGGCAGAGGAGGGGTGAAGGGAGGCAGGAGGGGAGAGGATAAGACCCAGAAACACGTCTGTTCCTGTGGTGGGCACCTTTCCGAAGTGTGGCTAAGTTCCCGGTGTTCTCCTTTCCTCTCTCCCTGCTCTGGGATTTCTTAGTATCAGCTCTGTGCAGAAGACTCCTACAACCTTCATCACATTCCCCAGCCCTTCTCTGGAGGATCAGACCTGTCCTTCACATGGAGCTTGGTCGCCACAAACAGCATCTTGTAAGATTTATAAAGGGCTTTATGTGGCTCTGGACAGACACGGTATGGTACACACGACAGCAACCCAGCATGACCCCAATCCTCCTCTAAGTTACCAGGCTTCTTAAAACAAGTATGTCCCTAAAATATTTCACTAAAGTGTTGGAACATTGCACATTCACAGAACAATATTCGTATTTACGTAACTGAAGGTTTCTTCCTGAACCAGAGTGTTGCTTTTTCGTAGGTGAATGGATAGATTTTGCTAGGTTTTCATAGATATTGCTATTAGTGAACTAAAATGAGCATAGAAAATAAAATGAGCTTTGTCTTAGGAAATGAAGTGATGATTTCTTGGCCATAACTTATCCCATTACAATATGCATAAATCTTCAAAATATGATTAAAATTAGGTTATAAATAATCCATCCAGGGTAATTTTTGAGATGTTAGAGATGGAAGGCTTAAAAGAAAATATTGATACATATAATAATAAGACATAAAACATTTTGGAGAGATGTATACTATGAATAAAATTTAAAAAGCAATATAAAAAAATATTTACAACATACATAATCAGAAAGTGTTAGTGACCTTAGTATATAAAGGTTCTTATATATCATAAGAAATACTGGTATACATAATTAAACATAAATACAAATGGCAAAAAATATGAAAGCTTAATTTCACTAGAAATTGGATGACTGCAAATTGAAAAATATGTAGACTTTTTAGGATCCAAAAATGAGACAATATTGTATATTTTAACAATATTAAAGATAAAGGGTAAGAGACACTCTAAACTGCTGTGGGAAGTAAATTATTTTCTAAACTGTTGGGAAGATGATTTGGCAATTTAAAAATTTACATCATCTAGTAATTCTGCTTCTAGAAATCTATCCCATGAAAATTGGGGTCATGCTTTTAACAAAACAATCTTTTAGTGAGACAATTCTCATTGCAGATCTGTGTAATATTGGAAATAATAGAAACCTACTAAATGGTCAACACAAGAGGCCTAGAGACATTACAAAGTATCCATATGATATAATATATTAAAAATCATGTCCTTATAAATATTAATGTAGTACTAAATATAAGTTAAAATGTACTTTACATATACAACTTATACAATTTTGTTAAAAACTGAAGTATGCATTATTGCAATTCCCTTTAGACTCTGTATAATACATATTATATATGTGTGTATATGAATTATATATTATGGATTATATATATGGATATATGTTATATATGGATATCCATAGTATATATTATAATATATATCCACCAATATATTTGCACTTTTCACTAGTAATGATAGTTAACTAGTTAGTCCTGGGTGCAGAAATGGTTTACTTTCACAATTAAACAAAAAAGTCATTAAATAAATAAATCTTTCCCCTGCTTTTCCCCCTTCACTCTCACTCATCTATACTGAATACTCTGACCCCATTCAGTTCGAGATACCAGCAGGAGGCTTGGGCAGTTTGGGGACAAAGGAATAGAGAATAAGGCTGATATTTAGCTCAGCTTGGGCTCAGGGACAGGCTGCCACTCCCCATGTGTCTCTAAGACACCAGAAGCCCACTCCATCTTTAGCACTTTTCTTGCACTTTTTTGCAGGCACGCTTTCTGCTTTGATACCTCTGCAAATGGTCCAGAAAGCTATGTCAAAATCCTCAATTTTCATCTAAAATGAACAGCAGGCTTTTTGTCTATCTGCAATGTATTTCTTACAACATGCTTTTAATAAATATTTTGATCAGGAGAAAAACAACTTCAGTGCATCTTTCAAGGCAAGAGGCCTCAGGGTTGGTCCTCACTCCCCCCAAATTAACAATTCATGGGAAGGAGGGGAAAAGAGGAGGGCGAGAGAAAGGAAGAACGGTGAAGGTATCCCTTAGTCCAAGTGGATGTGACGTTAGGAGTTGCAAAATACTCACGTGGTAGAAGGAAACACATTTATTCTGTAAAATTTAACATTTTAAAGAAGGTATGCAAACAAGATCAATCAGAATATGACCCTACTGGTTGTTGGGTAGCTAAACTCAGACACTGTAATAGAGAATGCCTCCAAAAATAATGAGAAAGGAGGAGAAAATACTCAAGGTACACATGTAAATGTCACAGGAGACATTCTTATGGTCCAGAGGAAGCAGTGAGCCTGTCCATATCAGTAAACAGAAAGATCCTGGAGAAGCAAAATGCTACATAAGATGATGAAGAGTGATTTGCTGGATGGGTCTGAACAATGTCAGACAGAGTAACCATCCTCCTCTTCAAAATTCACCATCGCAACTGAACATACTTCTACCACACCTAAGTTTTCAGCTTGGTCTACTTTTTATTTCTTTTCTGTCCAGAACAAGGCAAATCTTTATAAAGAACAGATTTTTATTTTTATACAGGAACCAGTGGAAAATCCAAATCCTTCTAAATCTGACTGCTTGAGCACAATTATCATAGCACGTAGGAGAAAGCACTGGAAAAACGTACTATTAAGAGGGCAGATTTTTGAAAATAGAATAATCATAGAAGTAAAAATACATTGAAGCCTGAAAGCTATAGTTTGAACATAAGATGAACTTTAACAGTTACTTAGAACAGTATAAAATTATTGGGAAAGAATTCATTTCAGTTTACTTTTAAACTTCCAGAAGAAAAATAATCTTAAAATTGTCTCAAACATTTAGAGTACTTCTGAATTAGGGTTCTTTGAAGCATGAAGGTAAATTGATTCCAGAATGATTCCACAAAGGCACCAAAAAAGTCATAAAGCTGTTGAGTGCATACAACTGTTGAATGTTTAGTCTATGAGCTCAACCCATTTTCTAGGCCCAGGATGATGGAGATTTTATTGCAAATAGACAAGATGGTTTAAGTTAGGGTAAGGCTGTCATTGTGGTATACTTACAAGGCTTAATGTCTCTAATCTTTGAAAAATCCTTAAAATGCAAATGTCAATTATACCTAATTGGTTCTGAAGTTTTAGTTCATTGCAAAGTATTTACAAAGAATAAAGAATTCTTACCTAGTACCCTGCATTAACTATGTTAGTTATGTGTGAACATGTTAAACTTTCTAGTATAATATAATTTTATTAATCAAGTTGAAAATCTCAGATACATAATGTGTTATGTAATACAGCAATTCATTGACATACATTTTCAGGCATTGCCTTTTTATTTATTCATTTTACTTCAAGACTTTGGTTTTAGGTGAAGGAAAGTGCAATAAACTATTAATGGTTACCCAGAATCAGTGCTCCAAATAGTTTAAATAGTCAAAATGTTAATTTGAAGTCTCATTTTATTAAGATAGTGATTGGGTGTTATAAATGTATCCAGAAATCTAAAATAAAATTGATACTCTACTGTACCATGCAGAATCTTGGGCCATGTATCAGCTCCAGAGGAACTGTTCATGTTTAATTGCATTCTGGGATCACCTGTGTGTTCCTGCTTATTTATAATTCTCTGCTCCTCACCTCCCCTGGTTGCTTATCCATCCTTCATTTATCCTTTTAGTCTTCTCAGGGCTCAGTGCCCTGCTCCCTACAGACCAAACAGAACAATTTGTGTACCTGCTACAATTGCTTTGCAAGATCTCATTTCCTGATTTCATGGTAGCTCTCACGGAGGGTCTGAGATGCTGAAGGAAGAGGTGAGGAGGCAGCACTGAAAAGGAAAGAATATGCGCAGGTTCCGTGGGCATCTCCTGCAGTGGAGAAATAGGAGGACAATTCTGCCTGTGTCCATGTGAGATCCACCCTCTCCTTTTTGGAAAGACAAGCTTTATAGGTGTGCTTTGATGGTGCAATATAAAGAACAGGGGCTCAGAGTCCCTGATCTGAACTGTGATTCAAATCTTAGCTTTACTGCACTTAGTCATTATGGCATTGGGTGAATTGCTTGAATTCTGTAAGCTACAATTTTCTTAACTATAAAATGTAGATAAAAGTTCCTAACTTACAAAGTTATACTGAATATGAAACTATATATATATACATATTCTTTATTACATACTTCATAGTTAAAATTCAATAAATGGTAGCAATTACTACTATTATCATCCTGCACATAGTTCAGAAGACAATCCAGCTACCAGTTTGCACACATGCCAAAATGCTTATGTAAATCTGAAACCGAAAATAACCTGTTACCTTTCAAGAAAGACCTAATCTCATTGTCTCAAGTCCAGAACATGAGAATACACCTCCTCGATAGTCTGAGCTCAGTCATCTGATATTACTTCTTCCTGTGCAAAGATGTTGGCCACCATGTATCAATATCTGTTTTATGAAACAAACATACAGTCGAACAAAAATCCAACAACCGCAATCCAAAGAAAAAGCACAGAAGTGAAACTCCCTTAGTGTTTTTGATTCTGGATTTTTGGTTTCGAAATACCCTTATGTGTTCAGAATACCCATGGTTTGCTGCTTCCCACTAGCACTTAGTTCTTTCTGCTGCCACCTCTAACATGAGGAACATCCTTTCTCTAGAAAGTTTACCCATGTTTTCTAAGATGTTAAGTCAAAACTGATGCTTAAAGGGCTTTCTCTCTATGTGCAGTCTGAAGGAAAGAGAATGTATGGGAAAGAAAAAAAAAGAGAGGAAATGAACATCAGATTTGAACCTTGGGTATCCATAACAAATATTTCAGAATTTGTCTGTTCACCAACTTCTAAAGTACCTCTTGCCACATCACCCATAGCCCCCATCCCACCACGGGCTGTGACCCCACCCTGAGTACTGTCCAATGTAACCTAACTTCTGTGGATGAAGGAGCTATACCTTCAATTCTTTCTGGCCTGAAAATTGCTGCTGCTTCACAGCTTACAAACATCATCTTTAGAGAAATTAGTCAACCAAAATTCAACAATAAATCACACATCTGTACAACATTTAGATTTTGGATTCTGAAGCTACTGTTCCTGAATTCTTTAGTTCTCTATTTTATCTTGGCAGAAAATGATTCTAGATTCTTTTTTCTTGCCTCATATTTAGTTTCTTGGGCAAGACTCCAGGTTGCAGGTGATGCGAAAGGTAGTTGTAGTGGTTCTTAACTGTATTACCTTGATCCCTTGGTCAAAACTTGTTGCGTGACCCCAGCCTAACTACAGAGAAAGAGAAAATATGAGGGAGCACATGGATATTTGGTGAGCATGAATTCTTGCCAGAGTGTTTATGCACATATTTAAATATGTATGCACATGTGTATGTGGGTGTTCATTTCTGTATCAGCATTAAAAATGCATTAAACTACTCTGAAAGTCTCACAATCTATCATTAACCAGTAACCATGGGGAAGTAAGTGGGATTGAGTGGTAGGTGAATGAGGATTTTTAAGATTTATTTTAGTATATCTGTATTATAATTTTTTCAAAAAGCATATTTCATGCATCATTTTATAATTTTAATTTTTAAAGAGTAGCACAAATTTACTTTTTCCACTTCCTCAGCTTCCATTTTCCTTACTAACTTACTGAAATCCAACTTCTGTCCCACCATTCCACAGAAACAACAGTCACAAATCTCATCAATGACCTACCAATTGTTAAATTGAGCAACTCCACTCGTTTTGATTGTACTTGACCTACTGTAGCACTTGACACTGCTAAGCATGTAGCCCCTCTCTGAAACCCTTGCCTTATTTGACATTACGTTCTCTTGCTTCAACTCGTACTTCGATTATTCTTCATTCTCCTTATTTTCATTTTCATTTTATTCTCTTCCTTGTTGGTTCCTTAATTAAAAGCATCCACATGAATTTTCTTAAGCCGCACTCTCTTCCTGAGCAATTTTAAACAATTTTGACATAAATTTAGCATTCACACATCAAAGCAGAAGACTCAGAAATGTAAATCCTAGTCTTTCTAATGATCATTTTTGCACTGAATATTTAATTATATGCCGGAGAGCTCCATATCAATGCACAACTCGAGATGTAACGAACTCTACATGTAAAATGCCAGGCGCACAAACTGCCTTCTCACAACCTCCTCCCCATCCTAGGTTTCCTATTATCTCCTTGTATCATCTACCATGGGATGAACTCACATGCTCTTCAGTCAAGTGGCAAGTGGGGGTTAAATGTAACTCTCCAAATTTACCAACTCTGGCTGTGGGAAGTTGTTAAAACTCTCAGAATCTTAGATTCATCACCTAAAAGGGAAACATCAGTAGTAATAATAATTTCCTCTACTGGTTGATGTGATATGCCAACTCAGCAAGGTATAAAATGGTTTTTATAATCTTACTAGACATTGAGACTGGAAACCTTATGCAAGAATTCCTTTCTTTCTTTTTTCATGATTACTATCCCCACAACATGCATTTAAAAGGTGATCAAGACCTATCAATTATTCTGCTGAATTGTCTAAGTTTACTCTGTTCCTTCAAGGATCCTGTCTTTTCTGGGTTGGATTGCAATAATACCCTTCTTTGGTCTCCTTGCTCCATGTTTCAGTAATATTTATTGGCTGCTATTGTGATCCAAATAATTTCCAAATCCATTAAAACTTTAGTCGAGGACTTCTATAATCAGGATCCAATCTCTCCTAGCCTGATTCGTCACCCCCAACTCAATGCTCTAATCATTTGAAACAACACACTGCTTCTTTTAAATCTTCTGTGCCTTTCCTTCTATTTGTTCCTTTGTCTAAGCACCTCTTCCTTCCTCTTTATCAATTGAAACCCTTTGAAGTTCATCTCAAAATCTTCCCCCACCTTTACACATGTTTAAGTGACCTCTCATTCCATAAAGAATTCATTGTCTCCTCATTTCCACTTCCACAGTCTTTGACTTTTACTTCTCTGTTATTCTTATATCATGCCTTTTTATATCCATTCTTCATCATTCAACCAATCCTTTGGAGTAAATCTATACTGTTGGGCACTGTGAGTTATTCTGGTGACACAAAGATGCTCAACCTGTGCATATCTGTCATTCTCATACTGTTTCAGCACCTGGAAACCACTTCAGAGGTTTTCTTCACCCATCCCTTTTCCTACATTCTGGCTCATTCAATGCATAGAAGAGCTGTTATCAAATGCTCACTGACCAGCTCAGGCTAGCATTTACAACTCTTTCTGTAGAGCTATCTGTGGAAACAAAGCTAGTGACCTATTTGTAATTCAATTCTTTCTTTCTAAAGAAAGATCTAGATTTCCTTTTCTTGGGAAACTAACCTTCCCTGCTTGAAGCTCATTTCTGCCATACTTACAAGAAATATTGGCCTAGAGGATACCTGGGGCCAGGTGTCTCCATGGAATTATATCTTACCAGACCTTGAATTTTCAAAGTAGGGCAACAAACATTGCTCCAGAAATATGCTCATTAAGCCTCTGTGGAAGTACTTAAACTACCTTGGGGTCTTCAGGAAGGTCATAGCCTCTTTCCCCAGTCCTGCATGAAGTTAGCCCTGACATTTGAAACCTGGATGGCTACAGTCTTGCCTTAAACTCTACTAAATCTGATTAAGGAGGGTGAGAAAAGGAAGTGAGGGGGTGGGAGGGAATGATGTTAGTATAGTCAGAGAGTAAGGGGGTAGAAGAGTCAGGGGCCAAGCAGAGAGCTTAGAGTCCTTGTTCTGACTCAGCAGAGCCTGAAGAGGAAGGTGGGTTAGTGGCAATTTGTGCTTCACAGCCTGTAAGTCATGTCTGCACTCCACCAGGTCAAGATGTTTTTCCAGATTTCATTTAGCATCATTTTGCACCTTACACTCACCTTCTCCACACAAACTGTCAGGATTGTGGGGTTTTTTTCTGCTTGTGCACATTTACATATATAAAAAGTCTCTAAAAATGACATTAAAAAAATCATCTAGCATAGAAATTTAAAAATTGCTCTACATTCAAATCCTTGTTCTGTTTCTGTATCTTTCAAATATGTAATTCCATATACAATAATAATTCACAACCTTGTAACTTTATGAGGAAAATGAGCTTTAAAAATAATGGTGCTTTCTTTCTCAAAGTGCTTTTTTTTAAAAGGGGCAGATAAAATTATTTAAATAACTCTAGATATTTTTTATTTTTTGGTCTATATGATTCTACTAATTGGTGATATGAATTTTTTATAGTTACTATTTTTATACCTATAATGAAAATGAAAGGGCTTATTTGCAATTAATGACAGAGAAATAACTATGAATTTATAATCTTCAGAGAAAGGGAACAATTATATAAACACGATAACAAACACACATATATAGAAGATTTTCTTGGGGAAAAAAGTTTTAACCTTGGAACAAAATCATCAAAATTCTCAAGACTGATGGAATGGATGTTACTTTTTTTACCTGTTTAGCAAAAAAATCCAAAAAATAAGATTTGATAATCAGGGAAAATCAGATGAATCTTTGACAGTATCATATAGTTATTTTAGCATTTACCATTTGGTTAATTGCTTCAAGTCTAATAAAATGAACAGAGCAGAATTATCTTCAGACGAATTTTGTGATTTTTATGAGAATGTCTTGTCTAGATCCCCTAAAAAAAAAGACTAGCTTAGAAAGGAATGGAAGAATGCTGGAAGGGAAGGAGGGAGGAAGAAAGGAGAGAAGGGGAAGAGAGAAGTGGGAAAAAGAGAAAATGAAAGAAAAGAAGGAATGACATTAAGGAATTCAAGGGTGATGAGAGGACTCTTGTAAAAATTTTGAGTAGCTCCATGGGCAATGTATTTTACTGACTATGGTTCTGTGATCTGACCTGTATATTACAGAGTGTTTGACTTAAGTAATAGAGTCTGGTAAATGGTACTTGATTCCCAAATGCCTAGGTATCTGACATCAAAACCAGTTCCTTAAAACGTTTGTATAAAATGACTCTTTACATGCCAAGTGTTGTTTTAAGTTCTTTCCATGCATTACCTTCTTTAAATAAACCACTTAAGTACCCTATGAGGTGGTTATTATTATTATTATCCCCATTTCATAGATGAGAAAATCGACGCACTGGGAAATGAAGTCACTTGCACAGATTCGCACAGTTAGGATGTGGTAGGCTCTGGCATTTAAACCAGATGGTCTCATTACAAAACCCACATCCTTATCCATTGTCTTTGTACATATGGAAGAGCATATTCTGTTCAGAAATAGTCACTAGTCATTTCTTTTAGTTTGGGAGACTATTCCTCTCTTGCACCAGCAATTCAAAGGATGCCTGAAATAGATAAAGCTGTATTTTCAAATACACTTGGTCTTATTTTCCCACATCTTCTAAAAGCTTTTAAATCACTATCTTAATAAACTCCTTAATAAACTCCTATCAATACATTACCTGGCAAGGAGTTTTTAAGGTGTAATGTTGGGCAAAAGCTTTGTGCTCAGAAGATCAAGTATTCCCGCCATTACCTGTCCTCACTCCCGACCCTACATGCTACATTTCCTGGTCAGGTACGTCCCTGCCAGTGTACTCACTTAGCGTTGTAAACGTTTGAGCACTGGCTCCAGAAAAGTAAAATACAAGTGACTGTGTTTTCAAAGATGTCTTGGTGCTACTCTGGCTTCCAAAGTGGCTCAGCTCCATATAAAGTGGTACACGGATCCAAATGATTTTTAAATATTTTTGCTGTGAAAAGAGGCCTCTCAGCCATACTTCCTTTATGTTCATGCTTAATGCAGGAAATATTTTGCAGATTATGGAATTCCCCACTGAGAAAAATGAAATGCTGCCTTTAGACAACCCACATTTTAAATGATTGAATAGGCACTCAGCACACTGTAGTTGCTCAATAAAGGCTTGTTGAAAGGAATTAAGTTTTGTTGATGGCTTGGCTCCAAGAAAAACATCTGTCAGGATGATGCAAGTTCAACTCCAGGTGTTCCCCGTGTGGCGTATTTAAGGCGGGTGTTGAACAGAGGGACCTTACACAGAAACGTTAAATGGGGAAACGGGGAAGCGTTTTAAAGCTAACTCCATCACAGTGACATCTTACTCTTTTATCAGAATTGTCATTTTTCTCTCACCCTGTGAGGTGGGCAGAAAATACTGCCTCCATTCTACAGGGAAGCCAGTTGAGGCTTGGGACGGTAAGAGCGTCATCTGCAAGGTTAGCTGGTTCGTGCCTGAGACGACCTAGACCACAGTGGAGGAGACGGGACTCCAGGTAACCACACCACCCTGGCACTCAAAAGAAAACGCTCCTGAAGCCAGAGAGCCTTGTTTCTGTGCCAGATCTATTTACTCTACCTGCACCCGAGCTTTCCTTCCCACAGGACTTAATTACTCATTGCTAGTACCATGCACACTCAAGAGTTATGTGTGAGGTATTCATTAAAAGAAAAATATCATGTAAAATAGCTCAGACATGTATCTGCTTCCCCCGGAAAGGGCGAAATGACTCCCACAGGCAGTGAAGCCTTAGGGTGCCAGTGCTGGAAACCAGAGCGTGGAGGCGGCAGAGGCAGGAGTCGCAGTGGGTGGGGTGGATATTTATTTGCCTGAGCTTCCCTCCTCACCCCATCAACATTATTACTCGCTAGCATGCAACCTTTACTCAGCTTCCCTGATGTCCCCCTTGAATGAGTTGGCCCATTGTGCTGCTAACATTCACAAGCTTCTGAGGAGCTGAATGCCCCTGAAGCTTAGGTAGATTTTTGCTAAAAAGGGATTCATCTTGCCTAATTCTTACAATGCAAATTAAATGTAACAGTTGCATAAGATAGCTGATACTTTTATTGCTGTAGGATGATGGGCTTGGTGTTCACAACTCTGAATTGAGGGTTGTACTCAGCAGGGCCTTTGAGGTGTGTGCCTAAAGGCCTAAATCGTTTGTGGTTCAGCAAGGGAATAATTCCAGACTCAGGTCCAAAATATACATAAATCTGAATTCTTCACTTTCCTCCATTTAGGAGGTGGGAAGGTAGAGCAGGAACCTGAAAATCTAGGAATGTGGCTGTCTCTGTAAATGAGGGACACTGAAAATGAAGTTAGGTGTCTGAAAAATACTAATTGGTTTTGGATATCCAAATAAATTCAGTAAAAATCATTTATTTACAGAATTCTGGAAACCTCCAGATTTAAGAGGCATATACATTATTACTTTTTCTCATCATAAGCCTCTACTGGTAACAGAACATCTAAAACCTTACTGCCATAGGAATAGACTCAAATTCCAGGAACTGAGACCTGTATTCCAGGACCCAAAGAAATTATATCAGCCCTAAATAGCCAAGCTGAGTCTAGAAACATTTTACTTGTTATCTCTTCTTTGGCTTTTCTCCATGTTATACCAGCAACACTCTTTCTAAGGGCAACACATGCTTTTGTAGGTGAAATAATTATAAATTGAAAGCATTGTAATCACAAGCTCCACCTATCTGGACTTTGAGAAAGTGTGTAGAACATTGTAGAATAAGAAAAAAATCAATGATTGGAACTTAAACTGAAGCCATGTATTAGGTCGGCTTTAAATGTCTTTTCAAAAAATAGGTGTCAGGGGTGCTGTTTATCTGCCAATCTAATCAGCATGGATCCCTTTGGCTACTGGTAGCCGGAAAGGAAATCACAGTGGAGCTCCAGGGATAGAGGGCAGAGGAGAGCTAGGGGAAAATGATGCGATTAGTCTGGGTAAAATAAGGCCCATTCATTTTCCTTCAGTAGAACATACACATTGAGCACCAAAGGTATAAGTCTAGTCACTTCAGCACTTTGATTTCAACATATATTTTACTCTCACTGGATATAATATATACCCGTAAATACTCTTAATGAATGGCAGAAAGTAATACATTTCATAAAAGTGCACTAACAAATGTGCTATGTCAGCTCAAAGCAGTCTAAAATCACTCTCCATATAAGGAGGATGGTAAGGCTTTTAAGGCAGAATTCAAGAAATGTGGGGCACATGGAGATGCAGGTTATTCCAGACAAAGGGGATATTATATTAACAAATATGTTATGTTATAAAACAAATAATATTAGCAAAGGCACAGAGCTGAGAAAGTACAAAATGGGCATATGAAACTACCTGATTGGCTAAAGAGATATATGAGGAATCATGATGAAATTTACATTAGGCCAAGTTGTTTAGAATCTTTCAGTGATTAGTGAAGGTTTCATGTGTCTATTTATCCAAAAGGGAAGTTATACAGGGACTGTACTTAGCATTAATATGGCAATTGAATGTACAGTATATTGATGAGGAGACCTGTAGAAAGACCATTACTGTAGTTTAAATTAGAGATAATAGGGCAAAGATTTGCTTCAAGGTCCTCCACAAGGGAAAGAGGCAATGGGGCTAGTTTCCAGAGAAACTGATGGTGCCATTAACAGAATTAGGGAATCGGGAAAAGGGAAAGCTTTATAAGGGAAAATGAATGAGCTCAGCCTCAGATAATGCTGTAGAGATCACAACTCGGATAATCTAACTCCAACAGAAGTTAGAAATCCAATCTTGAAACCCTAGAGAGAAACCAAGATGGTAAATATAGATTCGAGAGCCACCCTCCACCTAGATGCAATCACTGAAACTGACAGGTGAGATGAGAGTGCTAAGGGAGTGACTGCAAAGGGAAAAAGGCCAAGCCAAGGACAAAGACCCTAATGTCTTTCTTTTTGGAGTAAAGATGCTGGATTTCTAAATAGTCAGTGCTTCACCAGTTGCATTTATTTTATTTTGTTACTTCCGAGAAACATTAGGAATCTTTGAAGCACTCTTAAGACAAAAGTTCTTAATATATTAGCAGTAATTAATAGTTTAGTTCTCTGGAGACTTAAGATTCTAGCGTAGCCCGTATGTGTTGTGCACGGTGACGGTGATGGTGTTGATAGTGGTGGCTGTCCTTCTGTTCATGTATGAGTTTTGAAGGGCAAGAGTAATATCCAGATTTTCCTTATCAAGAAAGCACTAAATAGAGTAATGTACACAACCACTTACACCATAATATTAACAATGTTACCAAAGCACTAATAGTTAAGTATTATGTATTAGCATTTACTCTTTCAACTAGTTTTTGAGGTGGGAATTATTACTATTTACACATGGTAGATGAGGATGTGGGTCTCAGCATAGTTTCATTTTTCTAGGGTAACACCCAGGAATGGGATTATTGGATCCTGTGGTAAATGTACTTATATTATTATTTTTTTAAAAGCATTTGAGGTAAGAGCAACCTGTTGTAACAGCTACAGTAAGCCATCTTGGTTTTCTGTGAAGAGACTCTTTCACAAATAAGCTGCAAGTGGAGAAAAGAGTGGCTCATCATATAACTGCTGTGACAGACAAAATTCAATCAAGAGTCAATCGAATCTCCAAAAGTACCCGGAAATCATTAGACTGCTCTCCTCAATCTACAGGAAGGGCAACTGAGGCCCCAGTTCATTGTGACTTTTCACACTGTGAGTTTTACATGAATGAGGGAAAAGTAGGTTCCTGAACTCCCAGGCCACAGGGAAGGACTGGTGTGAAAAAGAAAATGGAACTTTTCTCTCAGAGGAAGCCACAACCGTAATGAGAGTAAAGCTAACAATTGCAGTGGGAATGTTTTAAAGATGAAGATATATAACGCTGTGTTTGAGACTTAAGGATTTTTCCAATGGTGTACATGAATATGCTTGTTGAAAACTACTCTATTTCAATGTTATGAAGTTATAAACACTAATTTAAAGTGTTCTATAAATATTTACATATGAGTGATATCTTCTGTAAATGTAACATCATATAAAGAAGTGAAGAATTGGTTGCCTTCTGGGCATTTTGAGGTCATTATATATAGAACAAATGTTTAATGCTAACAGAATACCCTACTGTGTAAATAAGTATGCCTCAAGTTACACTAAACCTCATGAACTGTAATAGCTTATGAAGTATGTATGTTTAAAATCAATTTTCATCTGCTCTACATGGAATCATTATAATATATTTGCTGACTGCTTGAATTCTTCATGAAATGCTTTGTTTTAAAGTTTACTGAGTTTAACAGATAAAAAAATACTAAGAATTCTAGTATTTTCCCACTAAAAAAGAAAAACAATGGTATTCAATGGTTGACCAAGGTATATATAAAGATAAAGTTCATTTCTACCTCAGACATAATTTCAGTGCAGAGAAATACTATCCCTGGAAGTTTGAATTTAGTGGGAAAGGAGATGGAAGAAAAGGGTAAAAATGGTGAGACCACTGTGCATCTTACCTAATGATTATTGATATAATTATACAGATAGCACTGTGGACTTCCAGTTTGGGGTTCTGCATGTAAAGAGCGTGGGCATTGCCACTCTGACCAAACAACAAGCAAAACACTGTACAAACTGAAATATCAACAAGTATTCTTGGATCCGTTTGACAGAGGAGGACACAGGGCAAACTGCTGTCCCCAAGATTAAAGAGACAGAACGGGGACTACAGGAGGCAAGGCTTCCTGGAACAGAGACTCAGGAAGAGCAAAAATGGCCCTGGGAACCAGTGGGAAGGAAAGCCTGAGCTGTACTGAAGGGATTGCTGGGGAGTCGGTAAGTACAACTCTGAGAACTACGCACTCCAGGGGGACCAGTCATAGGGAGTCTCCACAATATTGTGAGACTGAACTGCAGAAAACGACTGTGGATAAGAAGACAAACACCCATTTGTGACCTCTGAGAATCTCCAATGCCTGTTTGGTGAGGACCACCATTCAATTTTCTGTCTGCTCAGCTAGTGACAGGAAAGAAGACAGCTCAACTCTGGAGTAATGACAGATGATGTTCTGCATAGATTGTTTATGTCTTCTATAATAAATAAAAATAGTTGTTTTTAAAGAGAGGAGGAGAATAATGAAAGCACTGGCTTAGAGAAAAGACCAGACAAGTGGTCCTGGCTGAAAGAGACTCCAGAGAAGAGGAGAGAAGGGGTGGAAGCCAGAACACAAGACGGTGTCCTGGGAAAATCCAGGTCCCCATCATCATTCTGTTAATGACTGGTAATCTTCATGTGTCTTTGGAGTCTAGTTGTTTGTAATTTTCTTGATTTTCATGTGCGGTCTATTGATTTAGTGTCTAATTGCAAATGAAATTCATGTTTTTAATGGGCCTGGGGGCCCCTCAATGGTCTCTTATTCACTCTACATTCCAGTGTCTTACTCAGGTCCTGGGAAATTAGTCCCGTGAGGACAATGGTCTGGTCCTCCTGATCACCTGTGACCTCTGTCGATCACAATAATGGAACACTGACAGAGTGAGCCTGGGAGATGATAATGCAGAGGGAGAAATATTTTAGGGCAAGAAAGTGGAGAGGAAGAGAAGCTAGAGTAAGAGTGGCTGATGCAGGGGAAAGAGCTCTGGGTTCAACTTCTGGCTCTGCCCTTCGTAAGCACGTAGCTTTCCCAGTATCAGCCCCTCCCCTATGCTGGTGCTGCTGTTGAAACACCTCCTCCTCGTCTCTGAACAGAGGCCAGACCACTATCATGAAGCTGAAGACTGGGGTGAGGAGCATTACTCACAGAGGAAGAGGTCTGGAGTGCTGACCACTGGAAGAAGAACCCAAAGGGTCACAAACCTGAGGGGATCAGAGTAAAAATCAAAATTGAGATAGCAGAGCAAGTATTCATTAGCTGAGAGCTAATAGCAGATATTAGTATTAACACTGTTTTTAATAACAATGGACTGATTGACTCTCAGTGATTGTTTTTTCCCATCTTGCCTCAATTACAGCATTCCTTTTAAGCCAGATGTTCTAGGAATGGGTACCTGGTTTTAATTCACTGATTAACTAAGGGTTAACATTAGTTAACCCTTTTAGGGAGAAATTGTACATGTGGGTTTGGAGATCTAGGAGCCACAAATTGTGGAAAAACCACTGCCTCTGTCCTCTGGAAACACTGTGCCATAGGGACCTAAGTGGTCAGTGTGAAAGTATAGGCTCTTTTGATTATGTCTGGTACATTTAGACCAGACATGCTAACTGGATAACTATGTGCCACATGGCTCTCACTCCTCGGGGGCCTTATTTCTCATTGCTGGGGGGTTATAGTGGCCTTAAGAGATGCACTACCTCATTCACTGTGGAACACACATGAAAACAGCTGATTACTGTGCATTTATCCCACACAGACATACCAGGGTGTGTAGGGTTAAATATAGCTGTACTTAGAACCAGATGTAACCTTTATGAAGGCTCTTTTAAAAGAGATAATGATGTTTTTCATCTTTGGGATTGAACAGTAAAAGGAAAGAGTGTTTTTCATCTATTACACCTGTCTGTTTTCCCATATCCTCTTTAAATGAATGAGCTAAACTCAAACTCCCACGTTTCTGGAAACCACCTTTTAATTTAACTTCTAAAACAAATTATGATGTACCAAGCACATTAAAGACAATTCTGACATAAAAAAAAATCACAGCTTTCCTAGAGTCTAAAATATCAAGTAGTTATTTTTCAAGTCTTTTCTTCATGGAAAGTTCACCTCGTAGTCCATGTAAATATATATTTTCAGAGCACAACCATCTCATATTCTGCTTCTTCCCCACATTATGTCATAATCTTTTCCTTTGTTTTCTATATGGTTTTCATAATTTTAACAAGTAGTAATTAATAGTTTAAAAGTGGAAGTGCTTCCCTCACTGATTGATGACAAAGATTGTGTAGTATTTATTTACAGATAGAGAATGAATACAGCTATAGAGGTCCATGGCCAAGGCTAGGTGAAATAATAGAGACACTTGGCTGTATCACTGTAACCAAGGCTAAATCCTTGATTTGGGAGCCCAAGCAGTTTAAAATTGATTTTTTTTTTGGTGGCAATAGCTAGTGAATTTAGGTCTAACTTCCTGGTAGATAGTAACGATGTTAGAAATATCTAAAATGATGTGAAAATCTATCACAAGTGGCCATCTGCATTGTTAAACGTAAGAAGGCACATGCACCTAAATATATTTGTGGTTCACCCACCACTAATCTCCTTAAGACCGAGTGGCACGGCTTCCATGAGTGCCTCGAGGAATGTTTTGAGCATCGGGAGGCCTTTGTACTTGATTCTTCAGCTAACTATTTGGGTCGATGACAGCTGCTCTTGCAATTAGCCCTTCCCCTGACCTCATGGTCAACCACAATAGCCTTGGAGATTTCAGGAAGGGAAACTATTACTTTTAAGGTATGTGGACAAGACCCGCATGTGTGCAAATTAATAGGGAAACTGTTTTGTGCTTATTCTCCTTTTTCTCTTTGGGTTACAAATTGTCCCCATCCATATGTGACAGGCACATCTGGTTACCTACTCTAATGGGTGAAGAAATGGATCTAACAGGAAGGGGAAGCCATATAATACTCCCCAGGAATGTTTAAAAAGATTTCTCTGCCTCTCTCAGAAAGCAGGAGTCTTAAGGGGACATCCTAGGCTGGAGGATGATTTGCTTGCTTGACTTAACGTCTTTTAGTTCAGAAGGTAGAAATAAGTAGAATAAGATGATACTTACTAGGATGGGTCAAGAGTATAACAATACAAGAAACGCTTTTTAAAAGATTGAAATGATAGGTTTGTAATGAGCTCAGCTTCCTTCATTCTCCTTATCATCCTCAAATCTCCCACCTCATGGTGGCTTGCAGGCCAAGAACACCCACGCTCTTCAAGTCTCTGTCTGCTGAGTCTGGAAGGCTCGGAATTTAGCTGAGAGTCCTTTCGGCGGTGGTAAAGCTTAAGTACACAGGATTGCAATACCACAGAGCAGCATTTTCCTAAGCCCTTCCAGAGGTGATATGTACAAACTTGCCTAAACAGGGCAAGAAGAATAGGAGAGACAAAACTAAATGGTACTCTCAAAGGAAGTGGAAAAGTAAATTCTCATTATTTTCCCAAAGGCCTGTGAAAACAATATTCCTGAAACGCTGCTCACAGTCATCCCTGGCCATACTCCCAGGAGCTTTCATAATGAAGAGGGATACACAACTGCCTTTGCCAACAGCATTCTGTGTATTATAAGAACACTGCCTAAATTACTTTCTAGAAAAATGGAAATGTAAATTAATAAACATCAGGAAAGTTGAATTGATAACATAAGGAAATTTTTATCTAGTACTGGCCAAATAACCCAATAACATATTATATAATCAAATGATCATGGCAAAAATAATCTTTGGAATTACAGCTTTAATCTACTTCTGCCCAATGTTGCTGCTCCTTTGTATATGACAATTCTTTAAGATGTAGAAAATGGTTTTCGTACTTTCTAATGGAGATTCTTGAGTTTCCAGGGCACACATAGAAATCCATGTCATGAAGAATATGACTTTATTTTATTAAAAGTGTACTTATATGATAACATACTTAGTGTGGCCATGAGAACTGCTATTTTAAATAGAAAACTTTCCATAAATGTTCATTAAATGAACTAAATTAACAATAGCGAGAGCTGCCACAATTATTTAAATAGCACAAATAACTGTCAGATAAATGAAAAATGTAAGTAATTCTAAGGGGGGGAAATACCCTTTGCCTGGTATACAGCAAGGAAACCTAAGTATAAACAGGGAGGAAGTCATTAAGACAGTGGCCATTCCAGGAATTCTAGATGAAATTAGCATTTGAAAATATTTCCAGTAGAATGAAAATTTAAATCCTTCTGTGAAAGGTCCTTTGGCCATAGGCTGAGCGGTATTCACCCAGGGAGGTCAGAGAGCACTCTGGGAAGACAGAGAGAACAGATAAGTCTTTTATCTGAAGTCTCTCATGCACACTGCCAGGGCTTCAGCAGCTGTCTCTATTTAAGCTGCGTCAGAGCCATGCCTGAGAGATTCTGGATTAGCCCGAAGTTGCTGCTTTGACCGTATTAATGATATTAAACCACTACATACATGGATTATTCAAATTGGTGTCCTTGAATGGGCTCAAGACCTTTTCACAGGTAACTTCTAAGTGCCAAGAAATTTGACTTAATTAATGTTAATGGCATTGATAGTTGATGAAAATTTTCCTGTGAAAAGTTAATTGTAATTTTTTAAAAAAAGAGAGCTGAAACGTGTACACCACTGGTTCTCCCCAGGAGTCAGTTTTCCCCCTAGCTCCAGACGACATGTGGCAATGTCTGGAGACACTTTTGGATACCACAGCTGGGAGGGGGTTGCTACTGGCATCTGGTGGGTAGAGGCCAGGGATGCTACCAGATACCCTATAATTCATAGAAGAGCTCACATACAACAAGTATGTCCAAGGTATCTTTAGTGGCACTATTGAGAAACCCTGGTGTACGAGACAGATCTTTATGCAATTTGAGAGAGTCCACAAACAACTAAAGACACTTGAGAATTTTGATTCATGGTCATTAAAAATATCATGACATAATACATTTCTCTTGTGTGTAAAGTACTCCCTAATAATAAATTAGGCTTCTTTTGATGCTGCATTAACTGTTTAAAACCACTAGGGAGCCATCTGGTGTGTTACTACTTCACTGTATTAAATACAGCCTTGGGGTATCTAAAAAGTTAATGGAACTTTCAAAAGTACCTAATTTACAACTGAGCATTAAGAGAATCAACACATGTGAAAAAGACATAAATGTACTCAAAAAGAAGCACATAAACAAGCTTCAATGTTCAGAGGACACAGGGTGATGTAAGTGAGGTGTGTGTGCATGTGTGTTTGACGTACAGGGGTCATTAATCAGGAATGGTCAAAAGTGAATTTTGATCTGGGTGTAAAGAAAAAGAAAATTGTAGATTAGTTAGGAGGACATTCTGGCAATTCAGTAGCCCTTGTTAATGTAAAACAGAAAGTGGTTAATTGCTAATTCAATTTCCTGAGGGTTTTCAACAGATAGCCAAAGAAAATGATTAGTATCTGCAGAGTAAAAACTGCTGAAAATCCATCTTTTGCTGAGCTTTCAATGGATTGTTATGATAATGTTTATAATGTTCTAGATACATATAACACAGGTGATTAAGGTAGACTCACTAATTAAAATATATTTATAACATAAAGAAGCTGACTCAAATTGATGTTGGTACTCTTCATCGAAAAGAACTGACAAGTTTGAAAGGTGGTCTCTTTAGCCATGGGTGTTTAAATACAATGAGGATGGCTTTTATTTTTGCACCACAGATATTTCTGGATAAAAGAAGAAATTGTAGCTCTGATTGTTAGGTCCTTTCTCTTCCTTGAAAATCAGTGGAGTGCTTTCTGTCCATACAAAGAGAGATGGGATGAGGAATCTGGGAGTCTGTGAAAATCAGGAGATGCACCACTAATAAAAAAATATAGTTAAGAGCTGGAATTTTCTTTTCTCAATATGCTTTATATGTTAACTTTGGTAGAGATAATATTTCATTTTTTGGGAGATCCTAAGGAGGGAAAAAAATTACATAACTGAATGATTGTTGGGGTAAGTTAAAAATTGTGGAGTATTATATCCTCCTTTGCCAGGGCCCTGCTAACTTTTGACCTCCATGGTGACTTGAACATACAGAACATAACTGCTATCACAGCTATCAACAGACCTGTGACGGATAATTTCACTTGTCAACTTGGCTGGGCCACTGTACACAGATATTTGGTCAAACATTATTCTAGATCTTTCTGTGGATTTTTAAAATAAGGTTAAAGAGTGAATCAGTACACCAGTAAAGTGAATTATCCTCCCTAATGTGGGTGAGCCTCATCCAATCAGTTGAAGCATTAATAGAAAAGATTGACCTTCCTAGAGGAAAAGGGAATTCTACCAGCAGATTGCCTCTGGACTCAAACTGCCAGTCTTCTCTGGGTCTTCCTGGGCCAGTCCTACCCTGAATATTTTGGACTTGTCAGCCTCCATGATCATTTAAGCCAGTTCCTTAAAATGGAAATTTCTTTCAGTAGGTGATTTTCTATCATCTATCTATCATCTATCTATCTATCATCTATCTATCTATCTATCTATCTATCTATCTATCTATCTATCTATCTATCTATCTATCATCTATCTATCTATCATCTATCATCTATCATCTATCTATCTATCATCTATCTATCTATCTATCTATCTATCTATCTATCTATCTATCTATCTATCTATCTATCATCTGTATCTATGTATCTATATCATCTATCTATCTATCTCTCATCTGTCTATCTATCATCATCTTTATCTATCTACCTATCATCTATCTATATCTATCATCTATCTAATCTATCTGAGATAGTAATCTCTATAAATTATGTGATAATAATTGCATATCATGTATGTATACATCCTATTGGTCCTATCTCTCTGGAAAACCCTCAATAATACAAGATCACAGATCTAGACTATAGGAAACCTGTAACTCCCTTCCTTCCACAAATGGTAAATTTTCCATTACCAGGTACTGTAATAGTGGCTGGGGATATGATGCTGAGCAAAATCAGACATTATTCCTGCTGTTATAGAGCTATAGCTCCTATACCAATATAGGTAAAAGTAGATTCAAAGGCAAGAAGAACTACTAGCGATAAGAAGGAATGTTTCTTTATTACTAGAGGGGAAAAGAGAATTGGAATATATCATAAGCCTAATTTGAATATACCTGTTGGCAGAGCTTCTAAATACATGCATGGAACTTAGAGAACCAAAAAAGGAGTAAATGAATCTACAAAAATGGTGAAAAACTTCAACACACCATTTTCATTTGCTGACAAAATAGGCAGATATAAAATGGATAAGGGTATAGAAGAGCTGATGATTAACAAGCATCAGAAAATTAACAAAGTTGACCAAATTCTTGCAATTTTGACTGAATAAGCACATGGAACACTTACAAAAATTAGGAATATGGTCATAAAAAAAGCCTCAATTTTTCTTTTTCAAAATTTGAGATAATTCAGAGTATATTCTCTGAAAACCTTGGAAGTAAGCTAGAACTAAATCACTGGAAATCCCCAATAGTCTGAACATTAACTGAAATAATAAACAGTAAATTTCATAGTAAAACATGAGTCAGAGGAGAAAATGAAGTGAAACTAAACTATTTTTACATCATTGCTTAGGAAAAAAATATATCCCCAAAGTACATATTTTAGATAAGGAGCCTAAAATAAAAGATCAAGTTTCCATCTCAATACACTACAACAAAACGGCAAATTAATTTTAACTGGAAGACAATACAAAGATTGGAAAGAGAAATACATGTTTACAAATTTAAATGTAGCATAGAAAAATCAATAAAGCAAAAGGCTGTATAAAATAAAAAAGTGATAAGCTTCTAGTATGAAGAATAGAAGGTTCATATCAGGATTAAAAGGGAACATCATTATAGATGCTGCAAAAGTTGTTAAGAAATTATGAGTGCCAGTAACTGTGACAATTTGGACTAAACTTAAAAAAAATTTTTTTTAAACCTCTTAACCAAAACTGATAGAAGCAATATAAATCTGAATAATTTAATATATAGTAAAGAATTGAAACTATTATTAAAAATTTCCTCTCATAAAAATTTCCAGGCCTATTTGCCTCTCTGTTCATTCCTCCAAACATGATAGGTAGAAACAGCACCAACTGTTCTGCACAACAACAGTGGACAAGTGTTTAAGACATTTATGTTGAAAACTCAAAACATCATTAAGAGAAATTTAAAAGACTTAAGCAAGCAGAGGATGTGGGGTGTTCATGGATCTGGAGATTCAGCATTGTAAAAATTGTAATTCTTCCCAAATGAATCTATAGCTTGAATAACGATCTTAATAAAATACTGTAAACTCTTTCTAAAATGTACTCAAAAATGAAAAAAGCCAAACATAGCCAAGGCAACGTAAAACTACTAAGTTGGGAGACTTAGAAGAAGAGATCTTAAGGTGATTGACTGAAGAGATCAGGAAGGGCAGGTTTTCCCTGAACAGACTGGAAGGGTTACCTGGGAGAGAAGTGGAGTTGTTTGTGGGTTTTCTAAGGACGCTGTGGTCTCTAGGCGTAAGGGTGGTGTGCTCTGCAGGTGGGCACCTCCACCCAAAGCTGTATCTGTAGCATCTTTCCCATTATGATTCTCAAGCCTCTCTTCTGCTCAATCTCAGCTTCCAGAGGAACTGAGATGTTAACCATGAAGATTTGCATCTCTTTTTGAACTGGTGTCATCAGCCAGATGTCAGCTCAGTATAACAGCTGTGCAATATCTTGAAGCACCTGCAAATGAGGTACTAGAGAGAGGCCAGGCATATGAGGAATACCACAAATATCCTAAGAAATGTTTACAACTTGCTTTGTTTCTCACTTTCTTACTGGCATAGGCCTAACACAAAGGGCAGTTTCAAGGATCAGTTAGCTGACCTTGGGTAACTAGGTAACATTTTATCTGAATTGATTAATTGATTGTTTTACTTTTCTTGAATCACTTTCCCAGATGCAAATAGGAATTTTAGTAATTGCATTGACTCTGCTTTGGATGGCCAGTAAATGGTGGAGGGCAAGTCTATTGCCTAGAATAACTTTAATGGATTAATGTGTGCTGGGCTAGTAGGCCTCGTACTGCTGTTCTATTTGCTTTCTGTGTCACAATAAGGGATAAATTACAGAACACATAGTTTACTTTGGGAACTGCTAGCCAAAGTAGATTTTTGTACAAACCAGTGAAATCCAGTTCCTCAGATTCCTTCTAATAAATGGACTTAACTTTATCTTAATAAAATACAAGTAACCTGAGAGTTTGCATTGAAAAAAGACTACAGTGCCGTATGTAAAACACAGGTTCAATTTTGACTCGATGAACACAAGAGGGCATCTGATTTCAAAGGCAGAATGGCCCCATGGGTATAAAATGGGCAATACAGATATATTGTTTATAGTAACTAGTTGCTGCAAATTATTGTTTTGGACTTAATTGGTCTCATGACAGGACTAACACTTTGGGTAGAGTTAAATCTTGGAATCATTTCTGTCTACAAAGTTTTATGAAAATAATTTAACCTAGGTACAGTTAAGACAATCATTGGCATTAATAATATTTATTCTTTTATTGGGTACAACAGGAGATATGATTATTACAGTGGGGCTACATTTGGGCTTAGATGACTGACTACAAGATTCTTATTAGAGAGAGTTCTGGTGCCCCATGACAAATCCAACATAACAAAAGATTGGATATTGCTGCAAATGTTTGGGAAAGGAAAGTTAGGGAGCTCAAGGGTTTATGGGAAATGAAACAATTGAGAAAAAGGCAAAAAGATTACATGGACATTTTAATTATCTAATATATTGAACCAACACAGAAGAAAGAGAACAGTAGCAACCAGAGAAATAAAATGAGAAAATATAATACAGAAAATAAACTATAGCACTGTTATACTGATCATAGGTTTTAATTCAAAGGTCTTAGAAGGAAGTTGTCTACAACTGATATGATATTTTTGATCCAGAGATATTTGAGATAACTGTCTACTTCTAGACTGAAGCTATTTTGAACATTTTAAGCCACATTAGCCTCAGAGTTAGATCTACAGTGGGAATGAATATCCAGGTTATAAGATCTGTAGCATGTTTATAGTGGGAATTATGGATCCACGGAAAGCATGTTCTAGAATTGAAGCCATTAAATTAACAAAAATGATCATTCCCAATGACTTCAATTTGTGTCTATCTAATCTCCTGGTTGTTTATGATGGGTAAGAGTGTCCAGTTGTGTCACTTTTAGAATGGCAGCTTACACCTGGACATAAAGCCTTATTGAGAAAAATCACTTTTTATAATACTAACAGAATCAGAATAAAACAAGGTTGACTCTGACAAGGAAAAGCCTTTAGATTGCCACTGCTATTAGAAAAACCCAATTTACTAGACTCAGCCCTCACGTTCCTTTTCTCTCATTTTCATTGGGGAGCAGGTCCTCATTTTTCCAGAAGCTTGCCTTCAGTACGAATCTCATTCCAAATGCCTAAAGCAATAACTTAAAACAGCTGTTTCACTATCACATGCCATGTTTATTCCAATCCTTGAATAACTGAATTTTCAGTACCCTTAGATTCCACTGGACCAGAGAACCAGTCCCAGATTTCTTCCCTTCCTTCCTTGAATGTTGTTTTGTTGCCTACTGTCTACTAGTTCCAACCTCTCTAACAGTTAGGGACCATGACAACCAGAGGTCTGATGAACTTAATCCAGAAAGGAATAGATTCCCAATGTAGTTCCTGATGCCCTTCCTAATGTCATTCATAGAATCTACAGGAAGCAGAAGAACACAGTTCTATAAATGGGCAGAAGCCAGAGGTTGCCAAAACTCTGAACAGATCCCAGGATAAAAACAGCTGGTTAACAAATCCCCCGGCCACTGTTCTAGAATGATGCCCACTATCATTGACACCAATGACTAACACCATCACTACCTCTGTAACCTCCACCACCAGATACGGCCACCACCCCTAACACCAGTACAACACAACCACAGGACACAGAACAAATGGTTTCCTGTAACTGCGATACTGCATCTGTGTGTTGCTCATTTAAACTCAGAGCTCAGGGGGAGCAGTGGAGTGGTGGAGCATAGATTTTGCGCTTGTGTTCTCGATGCCAGAAATCTGGGAAAGTTGGAGACACAATAGAATATTCCACAAATGCTTTACTTTCAGATCCTGACGGGGAAAGAGATGGCAAATTTTCACTACACAATCTACAGCACGATTTCTTGCTAGATTTTAGGCTAATAAATAAATATGAATTGAGGGAGATCTTTAAGGTTTCCAGGGAGGAGTCTAGGAATGGATATAGTGTCCTTTTACTTATGTGGCTTAAATCTTTTATGCTTCTCATCTCTTTTATGTATTTACTATGACATATAGTCCTAACAACATTGTGAGGCCCATAAGAAAGAGAATATATCTTATCAATCTAGCTCCTTCTACAACTCCAAACAGAAGATATTATACAGAATATAACCCTAATAAGTAACTATTGATTTATTGATCCTTTCTGTTAATATCTCTTTGAGTATTAATTGATTTGTGGGCAAAAAGAAAGACTGGGACGTCAAAAGAAACCCATAGGTGTGAGGAAAACTACAGATATCAAGCTGTGGGCAAGTTCAAAGAGTGTGACATTGAATTCAGTAGGTATTAAAAGGATTCATGGTTTCTTTCTTTGAAACCTAAGAAAAGCATAACTGGAAATCATAACCATTTAAGACTGAGATTTGAACCTACATGTTTTATTTCTTTAAAAGCATACTCAATGCAACTGCAATATATACTCATTGTAATACTGTATTTAACTTATCCTAATAACATTCAGTGTTCTTTTTCCTCCCCAATAGTTTATAGAAAAGGATACTATTTTATCCCAGGCTAAAACCAGATTCACCTGCTGTTAGACATGGGAAAGTTTAATTTGTAAATCTAGACAGCTAAAATAATTATATTAATCTTGTAAAGTATCTTTATTGGCTTACTTCATGGCCTCCATTTTTGTGCTTGCCATTTTGTACGAGTAAGTGCTGGCCAACAAAGTGATACAGATTACAAGGACCCCCGTATGATTAAGTTTTTGCCACATAAATAAAACAATGTAGGATAAAAGGAGTTAGGATAAAAAAAAGGCAAGTTGTTTTAGTGGCAGGCCTCGTATTTTTCAAACAAATTCTGAAGGGGAAAACTCTTATAAAGAAAGATATTGAACTCTTAAAAGCCCAAGAACATTTCTTAATTAAAATGTCATTGCTGAAAAATTCAATTATGCTTTAATGTTTATTCAGATGGCTGTATTGACATATAGAGATGTATTTCACCATGATGGCAGTGTTGAATGGTCTACAATTTTAATATGCAGAACTTATTAGAGATTCTGGAAAATAACTTTAAGGCAGAGCAGCAAAAGTCTAAGTAACCTAGGTCATGGGTAAAAATTTTAAGTGAGAAAACCACAAAGATAAAAAATAACCTGGGGTCCTTATCTTACATATTCTTGGAAAAAGGAAAAAAGTTACCCAATAGGAACACATAAAAGTAAGCATACTAATATTTATACCTATTGAAATAAATTTGTACATGGATGCAGAGATGTTTGAGGACCAAATCTGTTATGTGGAGGTGAGGTGTACATTGGGAGAGAAGAGCAGATCTGACAATGTGGTACTCTGGTAACCTAGCATCTCTAGGAAGAAAGTGGCTGGGTTACCCACAAGGGAAGCACATCATGGAGAATGGACATAGGGGATGGTTTCATTGTTAGCCATGATGGGGATGATCAGGACCAGATTGGTTACTAGGTTCCTGGAGGACAGATGCCCAGAGGAATCTACAAGGAAATAGGACTTTGTCTATTACTAGATGACTCTGCTCAACTCCCTCTAGATCTTCCTACCCCTGAGAAGCTGAAATGAACCTTCTTAGCCACAAGACCCTCCTTTACTGCAAAATCTGATCTGGAGGCAGATTTCAGTGGCCTCTGTCCTTCCTCCTTTTACCCTGGTCAGCACCTGTAACTCAGATTAGAAGCACACCTGGCTCTCTCCACTGGTCTTTTCCCCGGACCTTTCCACATTTCCCACTTGGCCCTCCTAGAATCGGAGAAGCCAAATAATCTAGGTCACTAGTGCTCAGATTTGGCTGTTCATCGAGATTACCTGGAAAGATTGGAACATATATAGATAATTTCACCACATCCAGATTTCTCTAGCATATAGGTGTTTGTTTATTGGCCTTTTCACTTTTATTCAGAGATACAAACTCAAATTCATTTACTATCATCGTTCTCTTTAACAAATTGGGGTTTGGTTACTACACATGAAAGGAGAAAAACCTATCCTTTGAAAAATTACTGTAGGATTCCTCAGAACAACAACAAAAATTTAACTGTTTACTAGCATATCAAATAGGAGATGACTTTTATCAAGACATAGCTGCAGTAGCTCACAGACTCCAAGAAGAGACTAGCAGTTACCAAAGGGTGGGTGGTAAGGGAGGGAGAAGGGGATTATGGGGCATTAAGATTAGCACACATAATGTAGGTGGCTCACAGGGAAGGTGGTAGAGCATGGAGAAGACAAGTAGTGACTCTGTGGCATCTTTCTACACTGATGGACAGTGACTGCCACAGGGTATATAGTGGGGGACTTGACAATATGGGTGAATGTAGTAACTACAATGTTGCTCATGTGAAACCGTCATAAGATTGTATATCAATGATACCTTAATAATAATAATAATAATAACAATAGTAAGCACACACACACACATACAAGAAGTAGCTATACACTTAGGAAACAATGAGAAAGGGGACTCTGCACATGTTAATATGCTTGGGTGGTTAGAAACAAAACTCTGCCTGAACAATAAAGATGTATTAGTATATGTAAAATGCAAAGTGGGCATGAGGGAAATTTTAGCTACAGTTTGGTCAGAGTCCCAACTAAGATCTGCCTTCTTTTCTGTATTGTCTTTATTCTCAGGCTGGCTTCCCTTATGGTGGCAAAATGACAACCAGCAGCTACAGGTTGTTGGTCCTCGTTTGCCACAGGAAGAAATCTTATCTTTTGGTTTTGTGCTTTTAAGAGCTGGGAAGGTTCCTCCTGTACTTTCACTTCGATCCTCAACACACAGCTCCTAGAATTTGCTTGTCCTAAATTGGACCACATGGCCATCCCTGAACCCATTGCTGCGGCTGGTAGATGGGATGGACAGAATGGCTTGAGAAACTCAGGGCCCGCTCCTGAATCTGGAATGGGACTAGCTTTTCTAGAGTCAACTGAGCCTCCAGATGTAAAAGAATAAAATAAAAATGTAAAAGAGAGCGGGAGTGGGGTGGGGAGGAATGGGGCTTGGCAGGTAACAAACACATACAGCAGAAGGGGTATGTATGAAGGAGCCATTGTGGCTGGTCTCCAGTTTAAATTCTGTCAAGTAGTTTTGTGTCCTTGGTTGAACTGGTCACTTCCATTGTTAAAATGAGTGAACAAGGTAATCTTATTTCTAAGATCCCATTCAAACCTAAAATCCCTTAACTTCTATTTCTAAAATATCTTGTGCCTGAGCTGCTGGTTTTGTCTTATTTTTTGAGAAGCATTTCAAGAAATAGATCTAATTTATGGTCTTGGGCAAAATTGGCAAAGGGAAATTTTAAATGTTTCTACTTTTCTTTGGTAACCTGGGCATCTCTGGTCTTTTTAGCATCTACTGATGAAACCGACTACTCGTTTCTCTTCTGCGCTTCTCTTGGTGACTGATAAATCAGAGCAATTGCTCAACTTGTATGAGAATGGATTTTCCTGTATTTGTTTTAAGACTTCCTAGAATGATTCACTTTGCCACCACAATTCTGTTGCACTCACAAAATGTTATGTGACACTACTAAGGTAAATTTATTGAGGCTTTCAATTTTAATTAGTTTTTTTCTCATATTTTCTCTGAAAAGTTAATCCCCTTTTAATGAAATTGTAAAATATAAGCAAATCTTACATGACACTTTTATCACTTGCTCATTTGAGATCAAAAGTCTAACTGTACTGCCTTCTAAAATTATACCAGATTTTAAGTGCATATTAAAATGGTAATTTTTATCTCAGATCAATAGCTGAGCTTTAATTTATTTGTGCAAAATAAAACAATGCAATAATGGTTTAGTGCCACATTTCAACATGTTTTATAGCACCAAGATATCATTTTAGTGATTCTTATCACTGCTTGAGGTATAGTAGGAAGCAGATTCCTAACTTGAAAACTTAATAGGTCTAAACTCTCCATCAATAACGAACCTGCCAAACAACTTCTCCATAATGAAAAAGAAAGGCACTCTCATATCTCTCCCAAGTTTTATGATGTAAAATAGTACCTGCTGTTACATTTGGCAATTGTAAAATCCAGTGCATGTGTGAGTTCGCCAGGTTAATAGTGTTATTACTTTAGCTCAGTGATAAAGAAAATATTTGTAGTCTAATCTCTCTTCCAACTGTATCTTCTACACTTAAGACCTGAAAGGCATTTTTAGATCCATGAACACTGCAATTGTATCCTCTATTTAATTTGGGCAACTCAGTTCATATTGGTTTAGCTTTCTTCTTTTTTTACGATCAAAGTAGAGGCTCGCTTTGTGGCGTTAAGCAGACAATTTACAACTGGCTCATAAATGCCCCTGGTCTCATGATTTATGGTGGGTCACCTACTTGCTGTCCCTGACCTCTTTCTCCTAGGTCCCCATTCATTGCTCATCTCAGGCAACCAGTTGAAATTAATTAGCTTAGGTACCTGTTGAAAAAGGAAGACCAGCATTCAAACATCTACATTATTTCCAGCCTTTTGATGCCAGTAGGTCAAAGAAATGGAAGAGAACTATTTGTAATGGTTTGGCAGGAGAACTACTTAGAACATAACTGAACTTTGTTGATGCGTCTAAATTAATTCTCACCAGAGAAAAAATAAAAGGCAAAGCAAGTTTTGGTAATGAAATTAATTGAGAAAAAGCCACTCTAACTGTCAAAAAGAGAAGAACCTTGAGAAGAAAGGCAGCTTCTAAAGGTCAATCCTCAGCGTGCTGTAATCTTTACCATCTGTGTTCAGGCTGGTATGATTCTGAGACTGTCATATGCAGTCTTTTTTTTCTGAAAATAACAGACAAGGGGAAAAAGAGACTTGCCCAACAGGGAGCCTGGATGTACTTAGCAGGACAGAAAATGAAAACACTACATGGTATAAACTTAGGATGACCCTTAATTTTCCTTCCCCTTGACCTACATGGGTCCACAGATAGTTTCAGAAAAATAGTGCCATGGCGAATTGAACTAATTCCGTCAGCGATGAAATGGAATGTTCTATTTACCAGGTGGAGCACCAGTCAGCCTGGCTCGGTGTGAGTACTCTCCATCGCCTGGTTCTATATTTTGATGAAGGCGGACAAGGGCTTTTCTGCTTTTTTCTAATAGGAAATTAAAAAAAACTGGAAATGGGCTTGGTTTCTCTTTACCTAAAGGCTTACTAGATACATTAGCAATCTGGATTGTTGTAATTCTACATATAATGATATAATTTCTCCATTTTGAGGTTCGATGTTATATAGGCTTTTGAGAAGGTCTACCAAAATGCCATTGCTACTACAATTGATAATTCCCAACACTCCAATATTTATGAATTTTTAGGGTTTTTACACAAATGAGAAATGATTGAGAAAGAAAAAATAAATTATATATAATATTTACATATATGTAGATATAGTATTATATATTTACATACATATATGCCTGTATCTATTTATGTCTATATATATATGCATTGAATATGACATGATTATACATTATTTATTAAATTATGCATAATAATTTTGACATGGTGATTTTCACCTAAGTGATTGTATTGAAATTTTGTGGTTTCTGATTAATTAATTAAAGAAAGTGTAATATACCCTCTCTCCTGCCATTATATACAGTCAAATGTTTTCAATATTATTATTGAAATGTTAATTTCTACTTCTTTCCAAAAAAATCCAGTCCTTTAAAGATTTTCAGCTCTAATTTTAACTATTTTTGTAGTACTACTTCCCTGTTTATTAGGTCATCTGAAGAGCTCATTTTTATGCGTATCCTTTTTCACATATCCTCACAGGATCCAGGAGATTCCTGAGTGCGCATATGATTCCAAAGATCTATGGTGCCCGCCTACTGTTATACAATAAAACATTGTCGTTACATTCACTGGAGCTATTTTAACCATGATAGGGGCAGATTTTCCCAAGTGTGCTGGCAACTAAACTTCATAGGTAAAGCCAATGGTTAACTGATTTGTTTTGTTTTGTCTTGTGTGAATTGCTTCGCTTTAGAACCCAGAGTAGAAGGTTCATCTCTACAACATTTGTCACTGCTTTCACAGCCTCCCAGGAAAATAGGATCCATACAATCTTAGACATAAAAAAGAGTAACACTCTCCAAATGCTAGTTAATAACATGCTCCACCTCTTGAGAAGAAAGAGGTATTTTATTTGTATTCATTAGGGTGACCTAACCACTCATTTGTATGCTTTATTATACCTCACCTGTGTCATGTAATTGTGTGAACACATGAAAAAATAAAGCCTGCAGATCGTATTGTTCCCTCTCTCCAGAGATTTAAAACATAGCTACCCTTTGTGTTTCCCTCTCCCCACCCTCCCTCTAGGTTTCTTTCTCTTCCTCTTCTTTTCCTTTTTGCTTCACTTCCTCCTTCTCCTTCTGCCCATCAGTGACTCCCCTTGTGAGCCATTCACTTTTACTTTCTGGAGGCAATCTTGCTGGTTAAAGCCCCCTCGAGATTACATGAGTGGGTTAGGTTTATTTCTTGTTGCTTTGACATGGTGAATTACATACTATTCTCCTCAACTGGTTTGTGTTGACCTATCGACCTTTTCTTTTTGGAAGAAAGCATTGTTTTAAGACTCATCAGCTATGGAGAAATAATTTCAATTAATGAAAATGTAACTACAGACTGAAAAGTTGGTTCTAGGAAAAGAGAAATAGAGAAAGAAAGAAGAGTTTATGCATAGGCTGCTAGAGAAATGTTCTCTTTCCCTTAGTTTTGGGGAAAGGGATCCCACCGTTAATGAATGACAATGGCTCTCAGCCCATTATGGTGAATATTATATGTCACTGTCAATCACTTTGCAATTCACAGGACAATAATTCTCTACAATAACTGCCAACGCTAGTCAATATATTTGCATCCTTTTACTTTAGAGGCTTATGAAATGCAAATGAAAATTCTAATAATAATGCTTCTTATTTAATTAGTTCTGCTTGATGGATATTCTCTTTCTTCAGCAAAGCCTTAAAAAGAAGAATTCCAGTTCCAAGCCTGATATGGCCATTTGCCCATTCTTTGTTTGGGTTGCTGGCCCATTCATTGCCTTGATGTGGCTGACCAAGGAGATGGGAGTTATGACAAGAGAAATGAGACCCTTCCTGGAAAAATGGTGCACTCCACAGAAATCTTTCATTCACCATATTATTTTAAACCCAGAACAGAAATATTATGCTCACATTATATTTTTAACTAATTAAAAGAAAAACTTCTTTGGGAAATAGATACTGTGCTTCTTCAGAAGTAGGAGCCATCTACTATAAATGTCTTACTCTGTTACTATACTGGATATGTGTGCATGTCTTCCTAGCATCCCTCATCTTGGGAAAGTACTGCTTTCCCTCACACCATAGTAGTTCTGCTTGTAAATGGGATGTGTAAGTGACACTGGCCTGGCTAAGCAGAATGCTTCATGACCTGAGTACAATGAGAGGTAGAGGCTGCCCAGCTCCCTATCTGTGAAGACGAGAATCTGCCCTGCCCTGTGGAAAGGCTACATTTGCTCACCAGCTTTCTATGTTCTTTCCACAATCTTTGGCTCAATGAAACACAACCTCAGACTGGGACTGCCAAGAAAGTATGGCGATTGGGTTGTACTTCAGAAACCTAGCTTTAAACCATGAGAATAACATGTTCATCAATAACTGGGGACAATATGTATCACATATGTGGTATTAAGAGCCTTCTATAAGATCTTCGAACCTATCTTTATCACTGATATGGCACAGTCTTAAACTGATTTATTTCTTTGGGTAATAATAATTTATTTCTTTTCCTTTTATTACCCCTTTATAACTACAAATCTCACATGAATCCAAAAATATGTTTTACTAAGAAGTGACACTCTGGTAGAGGAAACCAGAACTCTATTTTATTTTTATCCAGATTTCCCTATTTCCCAATTTCTTGTGCTCTGTATGAATCCCAAGATTTGATTATTCTATGGAAACATAAGTCTCTGCAGAACAAAGTCTTGAAAATTACAAAATGGAGACATTGAATTATTGAGTATATAAAATTCATCTTTTCAGGCTCAATCATTCTATTTAATATATTTCTGTGGCATCAAGATTGTAGGGGTTAACTTCATTAATAAAAATATATAGAAATGGATGACTGGGTGGGAGGATGGCTGGATGGCTGAAGGCAGGTAAATATTGTTGAAGGAAGAAATGGGGATAGATCATTCTGGAGTATTGAGTAGAGTTGATGGTAATGCTACACTTCAGAGGAGCACTGATTTGCCAACAACATTATAGTGGACCCCTAAAGAAAAGGTTGGTTTAAGAGAAGAAGGTAACAGATATGAAGTCAAGAATACATTTCACCTGCTTCTGAACTTTGCTGAGAGATGGGTCTAGCACAACGAATTTCTTCTTTGATTTGGTATTATACAGATGCAGCTATTGCTGAGAATAAGGGTGGACCCATTTGGAGCATTAAGGAGCTGCCACCCACACCCATATGTGCTAATTTGTTTCCTGCCAAAATATGTCTTTTGAATCATGGAGGCTGTGCTAAGGGAAGAGTCAGGCAGCATATTCAATGGGATGTAAAGGCATATTCATGAACTCATGGGTCTGTGACTTCCCACAGGATGTTTTAGTTTCTGCTTTCAAATTAACCTGTCTGGGTGCTGCTCAGGGGCTTATAGATTATGGAGATCAGTCCAAACTACTGGTTTGTAGTTAAGATTCTCAATTTCTATTAGAAAATTCCTTCCCTGTTAGCAGAATAATAGGCAGAAAATATCTATTACGGTGCTCAAATATTTATTGGGCACAGGGGTCTAGATAGGTTGTTCCAGTGTCAGGGAGGGACAAACACAATGAAAACAAAACCTGCAGATTACACTTAAACCCTTAGGGTAAATGTGAACAAACAATAGACTATATTTTTTCTAAGCCATCTGGGTGTAAACCTTTTTCTCCCCTTTGCCAGAAACCATAGTGTTTATAGGCATGTTTTACTGGAAATCTGCTGCTTCTCACAATGTTTCCTGCACAACTGTCTTTGTAAAACTACATCTGGAAATGACAAGCATTCAGCTGTAAATCTGGAAGCCGGTGCACTGTAATAGCTTGCAGTTACAATAGGCCATCTTGCTGAGTGCCAGAGAGTTACAAAGACAGGCCAGCTGTGGCTACTGAAATGGATGCTATTTTTCTGAGGCGATAGACTGATTTGAAGAGGGTTATAATGTCTCTTGTCAAACTACCAAATGGACCAGGGTAGCCTTGAACTTACTGTCTCTTAGATACATCAGTTATTTCAGAGACCTTGACAACCAGGTTGGATTGACCAAGGATGATTTGTTGGATGGTATGACATCAGGAAGCAATCCATTCAATGGTAGCTTCCTAGTATAAGGCTGAGTCCTCAAGGCCATCTAAGTCACATGTCTCCCTGGATAACGAACCTTCCTTCCCAAACGTCACAAGATGCCATCCTCAAGTATCAGCTTAGACATCTGAGCAGTTCTTGGTCTGGATGACTGATGTAATCCATACAAACAAAGCAACCCACAAGGTAAGCCTGAAGCTTCAACCCATGAGTGTTTCTCTGAGTCTTTGAATTAGAGAAAGATTCATCATTATGAGAGCTTCCAGTCCCGTTTTGATATAAAAGCCAGCAGCAAGAATGGCAGTAATGAGTTAAGTAAACTCTAAAAACTATCTGATAATGAACAAAAAAATCAGCCAAATCCTTATTTATTATTCATGTAATAACTGAGTATTGGTAAAGTTTGACTATGTATTTTCATGGCTTGTAGTTTAAGTAACATCTCTAAACCTATGTTTAGTGGGTGTATATTTGAAATAACTACAGTGTCTTTCCTCTTCTTTACCTCTACTCTGTTTCTAGCATGTTCCTTTTTCTTTCCTTTCCATATCAGAAGAAAAGCAGATGATCTCTCTTTGTAAGACAACCCTCCTTTTCCTGTTTCCTCCATTCCACCTTACTCCACTTCCAAGGGACTTTTGTCTTCCACTCTTTCTTTTTTTTATTGCATTTTCAATGTTTGAATTTCCATTCTAGGTATGTTTTCCTTGCTTTCAATCATGCATACACCTCTCCTTTATGAAAGTGAGGGTGGTTAAAGGTACAAATTTCCAGCTATAAGATAAATAAGTTCTGGGGATGTAATGTATCGCATGGTGACTATAGTTCACGACACTGTATTATTTGAAAGTTGCTATGAAATTTTACAAGTTTTTATCATAAGAAAATAATTTGTAAATATGTGAGGTGATGGATGGTAATTAAATTTATTGCAATTATTTCATGTATATGTATATATATATGTGTGTGTGTGTGTGTGTGTGTGTCAAATCATTATGTTGTACACTTTAAACTTACATAATATTATAGGTCAATTATATCCCAATAAAACTGGGGAAAAAAGAACTTTGAAATGAACTTTGGTGAGTCTGCCAGAACTGAAAAACAACAACAAAGCTTTTCAAGTAAGTGCTCTGGTAAGATCCATGAGGGTAGGGATGATGTCTGGTTTATTGATATTCCTAGTATCTAAAAGAATGCCCAGTCATATTAGATGCTCAATAAATATTTGTTAAGCAATTGAATGAAAATAATAAATGAATAAATAGATTTTAAATGTAGGTATCTGAGCTGCCTCAAGTCCCTTACAGTTTATTGGCTGTTTTCTTTCCCCTATGCCAGATTTCTGAAAAACACTCTTGAAAAAAAAATTTACTCTGCTAGATGCCAAGTCATTACTGCAGTAGTTTTTCTGTCTTCATTTTCTCATCCTTACTACACATTTCACACACACACACATGCGTGCACGCACACACACACACACACACACACACACACACACACACACACACCTTACTAGAGATCCATATTTTAATAGGCTTCTCTTTCCTACCTTTCACAATAGGACATGAGCTAGTTCTGGTCTAAACTCTGTTTACACATCTCCTTCACTGTCTCTGGCTTTTCCCAGAGACATTTCCCTGTGTCTAGACTTAGACATGTCTCACCTCGCATCTTGCTGATCTAATGGCCACTCCTACCAGAGTTCTCAGGGAGAGAGATAGACGAATGGAAAGGCGTTATTACGAGTTTGTGGATGGAGATACTGTTCTAAGTGACCCCAGTTTTTTGACTTGTTCTTCTCCTTCCTCCACCCTGTTTCTCAAAGCATAGCCTTTGTACAACTGACAGCAGACTTATTAAAATATTGATTTCCAGGCCCTACCTTAGTCCCTTAGTCCTACTAAAACAAAATTCCAGGGATGAGACCTCCAGAATCTATATTAAAAGGCAAAAACTCATTGATGATTTGATTTATAGCCAAGTGTGGGGACTGCTGAACTACGTAAGAAAGGATAAATTTAAGGAAAACAATGAGAAACGGAAACTTATCCATTCAATCTGTGACACTTGGACCATTCATTCATCATGGTCTACAAAATTTTCAGCAGCTCTCTCCCCTCCCAATTTAACAGGAGTTCTGTATTGTATTTAACTATCTTCAGTAAACTGAAAATTATTTATTGACTTTTTACCTTCACCATGCACTGATATGTCATTCTATATAAGATGATGCTAGCAGACCTTCCTCTAAGGTTGGTAAAGAATCTGACCATGACTTTTGAGAAGAGTTTTTTCTATTAAGTACAATCTAGCACAGATCCAAATTAGGTGATTTGCTGAAGTCTAGTACTTTTATTTCATCCAAAATTCTACAAATTTCACCTTCCCTTTTATCTTTGTGTTTACTTTTTATTTTTATCATTACATTTTTACACTTCAAATATAAATCAATTTCAATATTTCTCCTCTTTAAGATGAAAATATATTATGATATTATACATGTTAGCAACAAACCTACAATTGCTCCTAAAAATTAAGGGGAGGGGATCATTACAAATATTTGATATGGAGCATGGTTTACCTACAAAGCATAAACATAATGGGACCCATTTATTCCACTCACAAAATTAATGACATTTCTATACAAGGACATATGGAGAGTAGAGAGAGAAAAGGAAGAAGAAAAATTGATTAACAACCAATGCCATGCTCATCAATATTTGTTTTTTTGGTACACACATTAAATGTATTCTGCGACTCCTGTGGAATAGAGCGTTTGCATGTTTATTGGTTCCAGATCTGCCCCAATTCCTAGTCATGCTCCTTTTTGGCATTTAGCAGTGACAGTTCTCCTTAAGGACCATGCTGTGGCCTATCCCTTCTGCATGAGGACAGCAAATACGGTCCCCAAATGTGGGTAAACCTAATGCTTTCAAAGGATAACTTGGTCAAGACCCCACAGCTTTCTTATCAGTCCCTAAGTTTAAAGAAGGAAGACAAGAAATTTTAAATCGTAACTATGCCCACTTGCTCTTATTTTATACTTTTTGTTCTTTGATTAGCTTTTTTGTTTATTGTCTTTCCAAGCCACTATTTCTTTGAGAGGCTCTTCATGGATATCTGGTGTGAGACATCAGATAATAAACGAATGAAATCATAGAGGTATTAAATGGTTGGCTATGTTACAACCTTGACATTTCTAATACGTGATTCAGCCTCAACTGCTTATGAGTTGTTTTCCGTTTAGCAATCTCTGAAGTTTGGGAGTCATTACTATCCAGAAGAACTTGACCTCCCTCTTCCCACTTAGGAAAAACGACATCCTCATTATCATCTGTACTTCTTTTCCTCTATTTTCTTCTACTAGTTTGTTGATATTGCTTTTCCTAAACATAATATTTAAAAAAGTATAGAAAATTCTAATGATAACTCAAAATATACTAACAGTAATATTACCTAGAAGTACCCACTGTCAACATTTTTAGTACTTTTTCTCAGCCCTTTTTCTTCTCTGTCTTCATAGAGTTGAATCATAATATGTATTTTTTCCATGTTGCTTTATTTTCCTCAGCATTTTATTATAAATGTTTCCCATTTAATTAAAAAACTCTTGATAAATATCATTTTAATGGCTTCCTGATACTCTACTAAATTACGATATGATTTACTTGAACATTTTCCTAATTGGGGATATTTAGACTATTTCCAAGGGTATAAATTGCATATATGTGAGAAGTGAACATGAAGGAACATAAGTGTGGATGTTCTTAACTGATTTGTTTTCCTAGGACAGAATTGCTGAAATAAAATCAGTAGATCAGAGAGTAAGAATATTTTGCCTCCCAGTGCATGTGACTCACCCATTTTCAAAGCTGATTTTAGATTTTACATAGCTCCAGATTAGTGTGACTACAGGTCGTCAGTATTTATTTGTGAGCATTGTTAACTAAAGGTGATGCAAAGGAATTGAAGGGAAATTTAAAGGGAGAAGAGTCATTTCCTAGAAAGGACTACTTTGAGGAGTTTTTAACCTTAATGAAAGCGCAGGTAAATTTTAATTCCTCTCACAACCAAAGCCCTTTCGGTGTCGCTATAGAAACACTCTTCAGGGTCCTTCTTACCTATTTTGTCTTCTGCTTCTTAAGAGAGTTTAGATGTGCTCTTTGCTTCTTCTGATGCAAACATCTGTGTAGGCCAAGCAAACGTGACCATTCTCATTGTTTTTTTCCCTAGTTTTTGGTTCACTTTCATCTGTAACATAAAACAAGTTGTCCCTTCACTGAACAAGTTGATTCCTAAGCACTTTTGTGCCCCCAGTTCTACTCTGTCCTTGAGATTCTGTTTTTGGCTGCCCGTGTTCCCCGAGGTCATTTGCTTCTGGAACCTTCTGGATATTTGTTGGTTCAGGTTAATAGTCTTACCCAAACGTGGCTTGAGAATTATATACTCAGAGGGTTGTTCAGTGTCACTTCATCACAGTCTTACAGTGTGATTCCTTTAAACTACATTAAAATTTGGTGACAGTCTGACATAATTCCCTATTATTTTTTCTCTCCTGTGAAACAGCTGAGTCCTTCAGCTAAAGTCCCATCTTGGAGCAAATCAAGCTCAAGACCAGCCCTAACATCCCAAAGAGTGAACAGAAAGCTGGATAGCCATGGCTGCTCTCTAACTCTTAGGTTGTGTGTGTCTCTGTATGAGCAGCTGATGGCAGTGAGGTGGGAAGGGGGTCTCAGAAACTACTTTTATTTTCAAATTGAGGAAAATATCACTTTACTAATGCAATTTTCTGCATCTAGCAATGTTCCTTAGGTAAATTAGGAATTTAATAGCAAGAGTCACTGGTGTTCTGCTGGAGAACTTCACAGTCTTCCCTGTAAACGACATTCGGTTGGAATGTGAAGTATTTGCTTTTTCACAAACGCTTTTGCTTGTGTTGGAAGCCATGATCTATGTTACAGGTCAAAGGCAAGAACACGCTCTCCCCTATCTGTTTCCTGTCTCCAAGCGATCAATCATTTATTTCTCAAGGGAATTGTAGTTCTTGGGTATACGGCCTGTTTTCCATTGGCTTCTATTATCATTTGCTAATTAGATTACAACCTAGTATTTACCTTACTCTGTGGCTTTGAGACCTTCCCCTGCAGTGTTTTTTTGTTAGCTTTACAAATGCAGCAGATCATGCCTTCTCTTGGCCCATTATGTTAAATCAGGCGAAGTGAGAGAACTTTACATTCATATCTGATTTTGGCGGGGAGGGAGAGGTAAAAAATTAAAATTAAATTCATCCTACTTTATGTTCAGGTCTGATTTGACTTTAAGGATATACACTTAGGGAATTTTAGAGATTTTGTCATCCTTGGACTACTTTAAGGTTTTAAAATATAACTCTTTAGAAGATTCATATCTTGCTAAATAATTTAATAAAAATTGGTTCTTTTACATGTAATAGTATCATATCCCACTGTGGTGATTAATTTTATGTGTAAACTGCCTAGGCTATGGTACCCTATTTTTCAGTCAAACACCAGTCTAGATATTGCTGTGAGGGTATTTTTCAGATGAGATTCATATTCAAATCAGTGGACTTTGACTAAAGCAAATTCCTCACCATAATGTGGGTGGGCCTCATCTAATCAGTTGAAGGCCTTAAAAGACTGAGGTTTATCACAGGAATTCTGCCTCCAGATTGCAACATAGAAACTTTACCTGAGTTTTCAGCCTTAGACCTCAAGACTGCAACTTCAATTCTGGGGAGTTCTGAAGATTTTGGCCTTGCAAGCCCCCATAGTTATCAGAACCAATTCCTGAAAATGTATCTCAGTCTCTGTACTTGTATACATCCCTTGGCTCTGTTTCTATGGAGAACCTTGACTAGCATGGCCACTCAGCCTCCTTCACTTCTAATATTTTCTGAATTTCTCCCTAAGGTCTTATTTATCAAGATTTTCTAAAACACTTTATGAATCCAAGGGCCAATTTGCTTTAGTTTCTATTCTGACCCCTAAGTGACAGGTCACTTCATTTTTTTGTTAAAATTAAAAGTTCTTGGTACCCTTTGGGACAGGAGGCATCACAAGGGAATAAAAGATTGTCCAGATGCAAAAGGCAAGAAACATTTCCCTAAAGCCCAGGGGAGACATTTATTGCAATGGGATAATTGGCTAAAAACTGTCAAACACATATTTTCAAAGTGAATGGAATCTTGTTTACTCAAAAGCTTGCATACTAGATACAGCATTTTGTAAACCGGCTACAGGAGTTTTCGGCAGGATCGGAGGAGGGGCATGGGGAATGCATCAGAATCTCCTGTGAAGCTTTTCCTTGAGCTTTCTCCTTGATTCTGAGAAGGCATTTTGCTGGGTGCATCTCTGCTAATGTGACTCACGTAAGCTTCCCAGGATGAATTCACAAGTGTCTCTTTCTATACCCCTTCCCCCACTGTTTCTGTTACCATTTGACTATCACTGGGCTCTGAGAAGGAATAGAATAGGTATCAAAGAGTGATTTTCTAGCCCAGAAAAGGCAGAGAAAATTTCCACCTGAAGGGGCAGTCCAAGTTTACTTAAAGTTTTTCTTTAAAACTTCCAAAATGTTCGGGATTACCCCAGCTAGGACTGGTGTCATAGGTTGCAAATTTCTTTCCCAGAGTCCTGGCAGGATTAACCATTTTTAACTCCTTAATGCTCTGAACTCTTTCTCTCACAATTTAAAATAGGGGGTGGAAGACTTCAGAAGACAAGTGGGATACCCATAAAAGAGTTCATTAGTTTCTTGGTTTTGATGGAGCATTTCATTATAAGTGGTGTGTGGGTGAATGTGTATAAGGTGATAAGATGCAGTCCTCCATATGCAGACTGGAGGGACAGTAAGGCATTTCAGATGGGCAGGAACTTAAAGGAATACTTAAAGTTTAAGAAAACAAGAATGTGATATACTCCCTACCTTTGCAAGATTCCACCTGAATTGAGAACCAGAAACACAATTGTAGTACCCCAGAAAAAAGGTCTTTCAGTGCTCAAACCAGAAGAACCCCAGGTAAACAAGGCTGAGTTAGTCACTGTAAGGATCAGGCAGGCATTAGTACCAACAAGGGTGGAAATAAGAAGCAACCAGGTCAGGCAGAATGGTGAGAGGACGGCTCCTAGAGTAGGGAGAATTCTCAGAATTTAAGTACAGAAAATATTAGCCCAGGCAGAGGAAGGAGGTGTTCCTGGCAGAGGGCTCACCAAAAACCAGGAAACAGGGCAAGATCAAGCCTAAAGTGCCCAGAAGATAGCAGGCAGCACGGGCTGATAGCGGAGGGAGGGCAGCTGATCAGTGGTGGCGGCAGGGGGCGGGAGTAGGAGATAAGACTGGAAAGGCTGCTTGTGGTCAGATCCAGGAGTTTAGATTTTATTCTGTTAAGAATAATAACCAATGGATTTTGAGCAGGGCCCTGCCATGATCTGAAGAATGTCATAGTTTTAGTCTGTAAAAAATGTCAGAAAGGAGATAGGATAGACTAGAGTCTAGGAGATCAGGTATTTTATCAATTAAAGTTTGAGGAAATGATAAGATTAGTTGGATTGCAGTAGAAATAGAAAAGTAAGAACAAATATGAGAAGCATGTCAAAGAAAAAGTTGGCAGAATCCTGTGACTGATTAGGAATAGGAGTGGATAAAGAAAACAACATCAATGATACCATCAGACTTCCGAAGTCTGAATCACTATGAAAATACTGGCCGCCTGGGAGCTCATTCCCTACTGGGGAAAGTTAATGCCCTTGGTTCTTTGGATGATAGCTTCCCTTGGGGCAAATGAAGGAATTTAGCCTACTGTTGCTCAGACCTTAGATCATCTGGTGGCTGGTTTTAATATGTGTTTATTTTGGGTATATATGACTGGTTGACAAACTAAGAAACACATAATTTTATTTGAATTTGAGTTTTATTTTTAGTTCACTTGAGCCAGGGGAGCAAAATATTAAACAGGCTTTGAACCACAATCCTTTCCCTTAGGATTGTACCTAAATTCTGAGTATTCAAGGAGTGACAAAAATATTATGGGGGAGGGCCAGCCGAAATCTGGACTTTAAGTGCTCTTTGCAGATGGTCTCTGAGATGACAGTCACCAACTACTCATGCATTCTTCACATGTTCACCACTTAGGCTGGGGCCTCTCAAATTGTCTGTCCTCCCAACCCCTTGCTTTGTCATCGATTAATACTTTTAAAAACAAAAATGAAGTAAGGAAAAGCAAAATGTAAAAAAAGACAAGCTCATTTACTTTATTGTATGAAAGTCAATAGACATATAATTACTGTCAAATTATTTTAAGTATTTCTGAAGTGTGCTCTAAATAGCTGCACATATATCTCCCTGAGGTCTGTTCATATGTATGGACCTCAATCCATAGCCTACACCTGAACTGGCACAAACCCAGCTCTCTATTTCTGGCCTTGGAGGTGTCTTTTCTGGTTGCTGTTAAAGTGGAAAATTTATCCTGAACCGTCAAGAGAAAAACAGTATCTCAAGGTATCTTGTCACATGCTCAGTGTTAAAGTTATGGTTCTCTGAGTATTTCACCGTACCCTCTGTCTCCCTCTAGACACATGAAATTGTTTTGAAATTATAAACTGGAGAATATACTGAAACCAGAGGAGCCTCACTCACTTCATCTGTAAAATGGAGTTAAACATTGTCTTATGAGAATTCATAGGTTCAAGAAAATTCCATAAGGAAATGTCTGCAGAATATCTGGCATGTCATGGGGTGATAGAGAATCGTAGCTGTTATTATTACAGTAAAGATGCGGGTTTGAGGAAATAAGGGCAAAGCGACTCGGCAATCCGTTTCAGAAAATAGGTTTACAAAAACAAGAAGGATGAGACCTACTTGGTGTTTGGGTCTTTATCATGGAGCTCTGAGTTCTTGCTAAGTGTCATCTAATTAATCTTCCAAATACTCATGGAGATGTCATGTACTAAGGCATAGTGCAAGCTTAGTTAGTCATTAACTACTGGGAGCCTCATCACTTCTGAGACTCAGACACCTAGCTCCTAGACTGCTCTACCACCTGAAGATTAAATGAGTCCCTTGTATTTATGGTTTTTAAAACACTTTTGGGTGCTGGAGGATAAAATACACTATAAGAATGTCTAGGTTGCAATAATAATATCATAGCTTATTCTTGCAATGTTAAATACCCCCAATATACAGGATATTCAATAAAATGTAATGCAAACAAATCTTTAAGCTATCTTTCTTGTTAACTAAAAATGACACAAATTTAAATTAATAACTGATACAGTAATAAAGCTGCTAAAAGATAGGATTCATTGTGCATTAAGCTCTAGATTCTTTATTTAGGCTGGAAGTGATTATGTGATAATAGGATAAATGCTTTGCTAAGTGTATAAAAACTAAAATACTCTGTATATCACAGAGGCACGTTACATTTACAGAGCATTAATTTACCTCATTATGCAATAAAAATTTTTTCTTTCTAAGTGAAATCTCAAGGAGAAATCACTTTGCTGAATGGAACTCAAGATATGTTAACCTTGGATAAGAATCAGCATTAGGCATAAGTTTCATGTCATTCAAATGGCTTTCTCTTGACCTTTAAAAAGAGGAAAGGATTCTAGAGAAATCCAAACACACCTTGGCAAAAAGTTAAGCATTCCATTATGCTCACTCAAGAACTGTTCTTTAGGGGAATCATGCCTGATCCTAACACCTACAGGCAATGAATTGATCATTTTGAACACAGGTATGGCTATATGTCAGAATTGTTCATCACTGTAGTGAGAAAATATTTTAGAGTCAATAGTTACAATTTAGTAATGACTACAAAGTTAATGACTGAAGTAACAACCTGACAGGGTTAGAAAATCCCACTTTCGTAGTTCTGACTACTGAAGAAGATGGTCTGGTTTCATCGTGATAGCCTTTGTTTAGATGGCCCCAGAAGTTACCCTAAACTTACTTAATCTCGTAGGTTGTTCAAGTCAAAGGCCAAAGAATGAGCTCAACCCTTTCTTTCTTTGCTTCACTCTCTCTCTATCCAATTCATCACTCCATTCTGCCAGTTCAACTACCAAACTGTCTTGAATCCATCCACTTTGCTCTATCTTTACCAAAATGTCAGTCCAAACCATTATCGTCTCTTGCCTCAACTCTGAAATTGCTTCCTAATGGGCTCCCGGTTTTCTCTCTTGCCCCATTAAAGTCTATTCTCCACACAGCAGCCTGAAGAAAATTTAAAAATTGCAAACCCTATCATAGGACTCCCCTAATCAAGCCTCTGGGAATGTTCTAGTACATTGGAATAAAGTCCATGTCATTAACTGGGCCCCATCTCCTCCTCTGCTCTGCTCTCAGCCACTACCCCCCCCCCCCTTTTCACTGCGATCTGTCCATGTGGACCTGCTTCCTTTTCTTCAGTACTTCAAAGATGTTCCCAGTTTCGGGCCATTTTTCATGCTGCTCACTGTGCTAAAATGTTTCTCCAAAATTCTCTCAAGGCTGGCTCCCTCTCATTAATCAGGTTTTACCTTCTTAGAATGTCTTCTCCAACCACCTTGGATGATGTGACCATTTCAAGTTGCTTTCTATTCTATGATTTTCTTTGTATCCCTCACCACACACCCTGAAATATCTTGTACATTGGTTGGTTGGTTTGTGGTCTGTTTTCCTGGACCAGAGGCTCCATGGAAATAGCAATCAGGTCTGGCTTGTCGCTGTTATATCCCCAGAACCAGCACTATGCCTGGCATTCACTGGGCCCTCAGGAAATCTTTATTACATATATTCAGTGCCATGTGTGTAGATTCTGATAGGTGTAGTGCTGCAGATGAAATTCTGGCCTGTCCAAAATAGAAATAAGAAGGCACAAGTAACCAATCTGTTTGCCTCGTCTTAACAAGCCTTCATCAAATACCATTTTTGAACAAGCAAATTCATCTACAAATGATTAGGTTGTTAAGCCCTATGCACCATTCTTGAGCATTATGATGGATGACATTTCCTGCACTTTTCGAGAGTTCTTAAGGTTACTACATTCTCTCATGGACTGTTGCAGAATATATGTTACTATTTGCCATTTTTTATTTTCATCCCGCAAGGTACATAAATCAAAAAGGATGTTGCTATCATGAATGATAGACATTTTATCAATTTTGACTGCCAGCACTAAAAATAATGTTTGGACTGTTCCCCCAGGAGTATATTTAATTCTCTTGATAAATTAATGACTGGCCTTGGCCCGTGACAGAAAAAAAGGAAGCTCCTCTTAATCTATGCAATTACAGAAATGGGCTCTTACGTGTGCTTGCTTCAGGATGCTAGGAACACAGGCAGCCCCACCACCAGAAACACGGTTTCCAGTAAGGAAGGTAGCCTGGATTACTTACAGGGAGATCCACTCAATTTGCCTGAAAAACTTTAAATGAAGCTGAAGTGAAATTGAGAGCTCATACTGGGAAGGAAGTGGGGGAAAGTATTGGCTCAAGGAATGATGACACGGAGAAAATGAAACAGCAAAAGGCACAAAAATCAAATACCTCAGAGTTTAAGACCTATGGCAGAATTAAATAGGAGAGAACATACTTTGCAATCAATACACATATTTCAATTTTTCTTGATTAGGAATCCCTTTGTGATTCTGTTTTACCTCAGTTCCAGTTAGCATTTCCTCCTGTCCCTGTCTTTATTTTTCTAGGACTCCACCTGGGACATACCTCCAAAGGTCAGCCTTCTCACCAGAATGATCCACACACTTTCTAAATGTCAGGGATCAATGGCAGAGGGTGGGAGGCGGGGGAGGAAGTACATTCGTGCACCTGGGACTGGTCAGCTGGACAGGGACATGGAAGGGCGGGCAAGCAAGCTCAAGACCGGGAGCGAAGTGAAAAGTGCCAAAGGGGGACACACATGGTGACTTCAGGGCTCGGAGGGAGCCTCTGCTGACGTAGGGCCGGTGGGGCCTGGCCTTTATTCTGGAGGAAATGGAAGCTGCTGAGGTGTAGATCTCATTCATGAAAAAGACAGTGCCCGAATGTGAGGCAGGAGACACAGCCACTGCATGGGAAGAGGACAGGCCTGGAGATTCTGTAGCAAGGTACATTCAGAGGGGGTTTCCTCCTCTGGGCCTTCATGAACTTCAGAAGATCTGTAATTGTCACTCCTCTTCTCGTGTTGGATGTTCCCCAGACTCTCTGCCTAGGGCATCCTGAGAATCTTGTCCTACTAAGCATATCTATCTCATTTATTCACCTACATTTCCCACTGCCCCTCTGGAGTCTCCCCTGAATTGTTCTTCATCCATGCGGTTGAATGAATGTCCAATAACAGCATTACATTTCTTCGTGTCTGCAAATTAACTACCATCGGACACTTAGTTGGAGATGATAGAAAGTGAAAAGCTGGTGGAAAGCAGTAATACAGTTTACAGCTGACTTGGTTTTGTTTACAAATTCAGCAGTTATTTTCAAAGGATCCGTATTTAGTCAGCATGAACCTCAAGCCAATAAAGAAGGCATGTCAGAATGGTCCATTTCACTTCTTTAAATCAAATGAAATAATTTTAAGTCTCCATCCTTGTAGTGCGGTGAGCTGGTCTGTCTTAGGCATCACTCCTCATGTGCCTGTTCCCTTGACCTCACTCCCAGTCAATCCAGATGAGAAAATGGAATATTGTTGGGGTGCCCAGAAAGTAGGCGTGTGGATGCCAGCCTCCAGCAACCGCAGTGACTGCCAGCGTCCTCCTTGTCCAGGTCTGCAAATGTCCCTTGACAATAGATGGCTCTGCTGCTTCTTAGCCACACGTGAGGATGGGGCATCTCTGCCAACTTCCAGCTGCATTCCTGCCACTGCTTGAGACACAGCAGTGGAGCAATGGGAAAGGGAAAGACCCACTCTGAATCTCTCTGGGAGACATCTTCCCATCTGTTCTCTCTTCTTCTTAGAAGTATTCCCAGTTGGCCTCTCATTGTCCTCAACATCCTTCAAGCAGTCTCTCCAGTAAATTCCTTTTTCATAATACCCAATCAGGTAAGTATAGGAATGAAGGATCGGCTGTTGAAGAGACCTTCCGGCTCTGTCCTTAGGGGCTTGTTGCCAGTGCAAGCTCTCTGTTCTGCTCTGAAGAATGACAGCCTCACCCAGTCATCTGCAGGGACCCAGCTGGCCCACCAGCATCGGGGGCTGCTCGGCCGAGGTGTTAGAATGCCCTCAGCCAAGGCCCAACTAGAGGACAGGTTGCCTCGTGCCACTGCAAAGGACCCACAAGGTGCCAGGATTTTAAATTGTTTGATAACCTAATTTTAGCTAGTTTGTTGGTGGACGTATATGTTCTACTCCAATTCTGACAATCAGCTGAGCAGCCCACTTTAGTTTTTCTCAGTCTTCCAGAACCCCTCCGCTGACAGAAGACACATACAGCTGTAGTTTCTTGTCTGCCCAAAGTTGTAGGACATGTCAGTGTTCCCCTGACATATGTATATATGTCTGTGTATATATATGCATCTGTGTATGTATGTATATGCATAAGGTATGTATATATTACATACATATATATTTACATAACTTAATATAAATATATATATATTTATATAACAGTATGAGCTGCATGCCGCTGCCTTTTCTACAACCTCTATAAATACCATGTAGGTAGCTACTGCATAGGGTGAACCACGATGTTTACCACTTAATGGGCCAAATTAATTTGTTCCTACAAGTGATTTTCAAATATGTAATACTGACTTGACTTTTACTAAGTCAAAAGCAGATTCTCTTTCAACCCATTCTTAGTGGAGAATAAAACTATTTCCTAAAGAATCTTAGTCACTTCATCCCAAAGGAACCCTCATATTCTAATACCCAAGGAATGGACAGGGAAGAGTACCTCCCAGTTGTCATACTTACACTTACAGAACCCCACACCACACTTCCATCTGGCAGGAAAGGCACTGGTGCAACCAGTTCTGAAAATGACCTTGCAGGGAACTGGTTAAGCACCAACCAGTCTGCAGGAACCTATGACACAGTTTTTATTTGGGTTTCCAGTTAGATATTCCAACCCTTTACCGAGTCTGTGAGGATGGTTGGAGGATCGGTAGAAGTTTCTCTGCCCATGTCACTGTTTTCTGTCCCAGCTTCTCTCCCTAGAGAAGGGGCTTATTTCCCCCCACTTGTCCCTCTGCTGTCCACATGCACTCCGTCAGTGAGTGTCCCAGCCCACTGGCTTTCCCTTTGCTGCAGTCAATGGGAAACCCAAGCAGGAAATGGGGACAGGGAAGGTAACAGGGCTGGAATATTTATCCTGCCAGCTCCTTCCTTAAAGAGTCCCCCTGTCTGGCTTTCCCTCAACCGGAGTTCAAGGCTTTCTCACGCCAACCTTTTCCATTCGACGCTCACCTTTGGAGTCCAGGTAACCACTCCCTAGCCTGCCTGGTAATAATAATGCCTTTACAAACCTACCCTTGCATCATTCTATGTTGGGTGTGCCACCTGTTTCCTACACTTGTCAGTCACTGGTTCTCATCCTGGTACTTGCCTGGTGGCAGAGGCCCCTGACATGAAGCAGAGGAGAAGGGTAAGAAACCTGTACAGTGGTTTGCCCCAGCGCATGGGCTTGTTCAAGATGATTGACGTGCAACACTGCACAGGGTAGAGAAAAAGGTTGGAATATTTTGGAATAGCATATGTCTCCTCCTGTTATCCTCATCTGATACATGCCTAATTTCAGGTGGCAATGAAGGGAACAATTCATCCCATTCCACTTAACATTTTTTACCTGATGAGTATTGACCTACTATGGTGGGTAAGGGAAATAAACAAGCAAACATTACATGCCAGATGTTGATAAGGGCTATGGAGAAAAAGACAGCTGCAGAGAAGCAGCTAGGAGTTCCCCATGTGCATGCATGGTCAAGGGTGGCTTCATAGCAAGAGTGTCGTGACCTCAAAGGTTGGAAGTCGATGAGACAGAATTACATGAGGAGCTGAGTAGTAAGAACACCATAAGCCGCAGGGTTGTCATACTAGGGTGGTATTCGTCCACCCAGGGGCCCTTTGTACCTGGGGAGGCAGCAACTAAAAGAGGAGGAATTACTGCTGGTGGACCTACTGCTTCACCAGACCAAGGAAACCCAGTGCCCTCTGCAAGGCATAGGACGGCCACAAACAGCAAAGAGCAGTCCAACAAAAATTGTCAGGGGCATTCATGGTGAGAAACCCTGAGTAGAAATATCAAGTGCAAAAGCCTTGTGGCTGGTCTACCGCCCCCCTAACTCCCCCAACACACACACGCACATACGCATATACATTTTTTTTCTTAACCTAAAGCAGGGCTGCTGTGATACCCATGACTCCAGAATTTTTCCAGCTGCCCGGCATTACAGCTGCTCCACCACAGCTTTGCTGCACGTCTGCCCTTCTGTGATGCGTGCACTTTATCCCACGGCTTGGGGCAGAGCAGGGCACAAAAGCCCCGTGATGACCATGTTCACGGCTGTCCTTCAGACTTGAAGGAGGATTTGTGCTGGTGACTGATTCAGTTGTAAAAGACTAGTAGGAGACCAAAGGCTAGCAGGAGGCCCTGCCCACCCTGTGAACATGCAAAGATTGCTCTCTGTCTGAAGAGTTATTTCCTAGAGAGAAAAAAAAAAACATAAAGATCTGCAACCTAAAATATTCCCAAGGATTTCACTCTCTTTGCTGGAAACTCCAGTAGCAACTAACAAACACTTTTTATTGGTAATTTAGACTTAAATTAATCCATTTAAGGGCCGTGCTTGTAGAGAAATGTTGCATTTTGCATTTTCCCTCCACATACATATGCACATGGTTTCTTTGGAAATGAATTCATCTGGCAGATTTGCTGTACACTTCAGATATGTTCCATACATTTGTTCTTTCTCACTTTAGTAGAAACGTCCAAGACAGTAGGATAAAAATGTTAGGCTATACTTTGATAAATTTAACTTTTTAAAAAAAGTTTGTTCTTTAAAAAAGTTGAATTTGGCTTTAAAATCAGTTTAATATAATCCTTAGGTACGTTTGAGCTACTCTTCTGCCTCCTACTGGAATCTTACATGCTTGTTAATAATTATATCGTTCCATCACTTACGAAGATAAGCAGTATAGCCAGATAAGCATCACATTTTTATTCTACATTTTATTTTATTGAAAGGATCATGCAGGAGGCATCAAAAAATTGGCTTCCAACGAAGGTGCAGAGCTCATTGCTTCATAAGGACCTCTAGCTAGCAAGCCAAGCTATGAACTAGCTCTCACAAGGGATTGCTTCCAGTAAACAGAGCTACGCTGGTGACTGGACCACGTTCCTTTACCAAGATGAGATAGATTGGTTGTACATCAAGAAACAAGGCTAGAGTGAAGGCATGAATTAAAATAGGACCCTGATAGCTTATCTCCGATCCTTTCCTCAATCAGTCAAAGTCAAAGACATTTTCTGTCCCCTGGTAATTCTTTAGTAAAAGTCCTCTGATAGCTGTTGCAGAACTGGTTTGTCAGAACTATCCTCCCTGCTAATTAAGCCTTCTCCCTGTCCAGAAGGACGTAACAAGGCATCTTCTTTAGAAGTCTTGCCTTTGCTCTTTGTATATTTACCCTGAGCTGTGATTAGATCCTGGGGTAGGTATTTGACACTCACTGATATTTAATACTCACTGGGCAGCAGCTGTTCTGGACACTTTCAGCAGACTCTAGGGAGACACCTGTAAATGGGCCAGTAAGTGATTTGGAACATTTCGGATGTGGGAATCGAAACTATGACTCAACTTTCCCAGCTCAGACTGATAGTAGCCACATGGACATGCTCACATGCACAAAATCTACTCAAGAATTCAAACTTTCTTATGAGAGAGAAAGGGAAATTAGTGTATTGGTGAAAAATCTGATTCTTTTGCGTGTGGGCTCTCATAGTTTGCCTAGGATAAAATCCTCAGTGGTCTCTGAAGTAATGAGTATGTGCATAGCATAGGTGTCTTTTTCTGCAGTGGGTCTGCACCATCCACTCTAAGGCATGTTTCAAGATTCTAGTCCAGTATTGCCAAGGGGATTTGCTAAGACCTGATACTGTTTTACCCTAAATGTGGATGAAAAACAGTTTCAATTAGGTTAGAAGTTCTTCAACAGTACCCCAGAATCATCTCTACTTTTGAAGTGTCATTGTAATTAATTCCTATCTTATTATGGGGCTTATTTCATTCTTTCTCATACTAAGGTTATTTATTTATGTTTTTTTGAGAGGGCATCTCTCATATTTATTGATCAAATGGTTGTTAACAACAATAAAATTCTGTATAGGGGGGTCAATGCTCAATGCACAGTCATTAATCCAACTCAAGCCTAGTTCTCTTCAGTCTCCAATCTTCTGAAGCATAACGAACAAGTTCTTACATGGTGAACAAATTCTTACATAGTGAATAAGTTCTTACATGGTGAACAGTGCAAGGGCATACATCACAGAAACTTTCGGTTTTGATCACGCATTATGAACTATAAACAATCAGGTCAAATATGAATATTCATTTGATTTTTATACTTCATTTATATGTGGATCCCACATTTCTCCCTTTATTATTATTATTATTTTTATTTTTAATAAAATGCCGAAGTGGTAGGTAGATGCAAGATAAAGGTAGAAAACATAGTTTAGTGTTGTAAGAGAGCAATTGTAGATGCTCAGGTGTGTGCCTGTAGACTATGTGCTAATCCGAGCTAGACAAGGGCAATAAAACATCCATGGATGCAGAGGCTTTCTCTCAACACAGGGGAGGGTGACGTTCTAAGCTTCACCACTGTTGTTCCCCAATTTCTCACCTGATGGCCCCCCTGCGACTGTGCCTGTCTTAGGTTGTTCCTCCCTTGAGGAATCTTACCCGTCTCTGGCTAACCAGTCATCTTCCGGGGCCATACAGGGAAATGCAAAGTTGGTAAGTAAGAGAGAAGCCATATTGTTTGAAAAGGTTAGCTTTTTACTTCTTTGCAGATTTATGCCCTGTGGCTTCTATGCCCAGCACTTGTCTCGAGGTATCTTTATCACCTGGAGGAATTATGATACTCGGTAAATTCGATATGAGGCACGAATTCTATTTAAGGGTTGTAATTAGGAAGGAAGAAGAAAAGCTATAGAGGTAGCATATGGAAGAAAACATGGGAGGATTGATTATTTCTTTGACATATCTTCTTGTAGAGTACCGTAAGTATGTATAGGTTTTAAACTACTAACTAACTTGCGCACACATATTAAAATAATAGGAATACAGTGACATAAACAAAGCAAATCTATAATTACCATCCATCTCCAGTGAAGCCAAGAAAACCATTTAGGCACCCTAGGCATTTGTGAAAATTAGTCTATGATATGATGGATATTGTCCAACTGTACTTGAACAGTCTGAGAGAAGTCAGACAAATTAAAGCAGCCCATTTCTGGGATCTGTTCACATCCCATATGTTCTTTTAACCGTAGATAGTCTATAGTCGTAAGATTTTGGAGCGCTACAACTTGCACCCCTCCCAACTCCTGATTGAGTTCCAACAGTACAGATCTGGTCAAATTCGTTGTCTCACTGTATGCACATGCCAGCCTAGATATCTCCCTCCTCATTCCAATGGCAAGTCCAGGAAACGGTGGGGTGGACACAGCTGCAACCGCAGCATCGTCCAGATCCCTGTGGAGGCTTTTTGATGATCATCCCCCAGCACGAGTCCTCCAGAGAGTGCTGATGCCGGAAGCTCCTCCTCATATCGTATCTTGGTTCATTTTCTTGGTAGCCAAGCTAGGCCTTGATCTTCTGCATAGAAACAAACAGACCCTTTGCCCACACTTTGACATGCCCTCTATACCACTGTGTAGAACTCATTGGAGGTCAGCACACAGGAACTGCTTTTTTTTTTTAATCTTTAATCTACACTTACATGAAGAAAACTATGTTTACTATGCTCTCCCCTATATCAAGTCCAGCCTAAAAACCACATTACGGTCACTGTCCATCAGCATAGCAAAATGTAGAATCACTACTTGTCCTCTCTGTGTTGTACAGCCCTCCCTCCCCTTTCTCCCTCCCCCCACCATGCATGCTAATCTTAATACCCCCCTTCTTCTTTCCCCCCCTTACCCCCCCGCCCACCCATCCTCCCCAGATCCTTTCCCTTTGGTACCTGTTAGTCCATTTTTGGGTTCTATAATTCCGCTGCTGTTTTGTTCCTTCAGTTTTTCCTTTGTTCTTATACTCCACAGATGAGTGAAATCATTTGGTATTTCTCTTTCTCTGCTTGGCTTATTTCACTGAGCATAATACTCTCCAGCTCCATCGATGTTGCTGCAAATGGTAGGATTTTTCCTCTTCTTATGGCTGAGTAGTATTCCATTGTGTATATGTACCACATTTTCTTTATCCATTCATCTACCGATGGACATTTAGGTTGCTTCCAATTCTTGACTATTGTAAATAGCGCTGCGATAAACATAGGGGTGCATCTGTCTTTCTCAAACTTGATTGCTGCGTTCTTAGGGTAAATTCCTAGGAGTGGAATTCCTGGGTCAAATGGTAGGTCTGTTTTGAGCATTTTGATGAACCTCCATACTGCTTTCCACAATGGTTGAACTAATTTTCATTCCCACCAGCAGTGTAGGAGGGTTCCCCTTTCTCCACAGCCTCGCCAACATTTGTTGTTGTTTGTCTTTTGGATGGTGGCCATCCTTACTGGTGTGAGGTGATACCTCATTGTAGTTTTAATTTGCATTTCTCTGATAATTAGCGATGTGGAGCATCTTTTCATGTGTCTGTTGGCCATCTGTATTTCTTTTTTAGAGAACTGTCTGTTCAGTTCCTCTGCCCATTTTTTAATTGGGTTATTTGTTTTTTGTTTGTTGAGGCGTGTGAGCTCTTTATATATTCTGGACGTCAAGCCTTTATCGGATCTGTCATTTTCAAATTTATTCTCCCATACTGTAGGGTTCCTTTTTGTTCTATTGATGGTGTCTTCCGCTGTACAGAAACTTTTCAGCTTAATGTAGTCCCACTTGTTCATTTTTGCTGTTGTTTTCCTTGCCCGGGGAGATATGTTCAAGAAGAGGCCACTCATGTTTATATCTAAGAGGTTTTTGCCTATGTTTTTTTCCAAGAGTTTAATGGTTTCATGACTTACATTCAGGTCTTTTATCCATTTTGAGTTTACCTTTGTATATGGGGTTAGACAATGGTCCAGTTTCATTCTCCTACATGTAGCTGTCCAGTTTTGCCAGCACTATCTGTTGAAGAGACTGTCATTTTGCCATTGTATGCCTATAGCTCCTTTATCAAATATTAATTGACCATATTTGTTTGGGTTAATGTCTGGAGTCTCTAATCTGTTCCACTGGTCTTTGGCTCTGTTCTTGTGCCAGTACCAAATTGTCTTGATTACTATGGCTTTGTAGTAGAGCTTGAAGTTGGGGAGTTAGATCCCTCCTACTTTATTCTTCTTTCTCAGGATTGCTTTGGCTATTCAGGGTCTTTGGTGTTTCCATATGAATTTTTGAATTATTTGTTCCAATTCATTGAAGAATGTTGCTGGTAATTTGATAGGGATTTCATCAAATCTGTATATTGCTTTCGGCAGGATGGCCATTTTGATGATATTAATTCTTCCTAGCCATGAGCAGGGGATGAGTTTCCATTTGTTAGTGTCCCCTTTAATTTCTCTTAAGAGTGACTTTTAGTTTTCAGAGTATAAGTCTTTCACTTCTTTGGTTAGGTTTATTCCTAGGTATTTTATTCTTTTTGATGCAATGGTGAATGGAATTGTTTTCCTGATTTCTCTTTCTATTGATTCGTTGTTAGTGTATAGGAAAGCTACAGATTTCTGTGTGTTAATTTTGTATCCTGCAACTTTGCTGTATTCCGATATCAGTTCTAGTAGTTTTGGAGTGGAGTCTTTAGGGTTTTTTATGTACAGTATCATATCATCTGCAAATAGTGACAGTTTAACTTCTTCTTTACCAATCTGGATTCCTTGTATTTCTTTGTTTTGTCTGATTGCCGTGGCTAGGACCTCCAGTACTATGTTAAATAACAGTGGGGAGAGTGGGCATCCCTGTCTGGTTCCCGATCTCAGAGGAAATGCTTTCAGCTTCTCGCTGTTCAGTATAATGCTGACTGTGGGTTTATCATATATGGCCTTTATTATGTTGAGGTACTTGCCCTCTATTCCCATGTTGCTGAGAGTTTTTATCATGAATGGATGTTGAATTTTCTCAAATGCTTTTTCAGCATCTATGGAGATGATCATGTGGTTTTTGTCTTTCTTTTTATTGATGTGGTGGATGATGTTGATGGATTTTCGAATGTTGTACCGTCCTTGCATCCCTGGGATGAATCCCACCTGGTCATGGTGTATGATCCTTTTGATATACTGTTGAATTCTGTTTGCTAATATTTTTTTTGAGTACTTTTGCATCTACATTCATCAGGGATATTGGTCTATAATTTTCTTTTTTGGTGGGGTCATTGCCTGGTTTTGGTATTAGGGTGATGTTGGCTTCATAGAATGAGTTTGGGAGTATTCCCTCTTCTTCTTATTTTGTGGAACACTTTAAGGAGAATGGGTATTATGTCTTCTCTGTGTGTCTGATAAAATTCTGAGGTAAATCCGTCCAGCCCCGGGGTTTTGTTCTTGGGTAGTTTTTTGATTACCGTTTCAATTTCTTTGCTCGTAATTGGTTTGTTTAACTTTTGTGTTTCTTCCTTGGTCAGTCTTGGGAGGTTGTATTTTTCTAGGAAGTTGTCCATTTCTTCTAGGTTTTCCGGCTTGTTGGCATGTAGGTTTTCATAGTAGTCTTTAATAATTCTTTGCATTTCTGTGGAGTCTGTTGTGATTTTTCCTTTCTCATTTCTGATTATGTTGATTTGTGTTGATTCTCTTTTTCTCTTAATAAGTTGGGCTAGAGGCTTATCTATTTTGTTAATTTTCTCAAAGAACCAGCTCTTGGTTTCGTTGATTTTTGCTATTGTTTTATTCTTCTCAATTTTGTTTATTTCTTCTCTGATCTTTATTATGTCCCTCCTTCTGCTGACTTTAGGCCTCATTTGTTCTTCTTTTTCCAGTTTCGATAGTTGTGCTGTTAGACTATTCATTTGGGATTGTTCTTCCTTCTTCAGGTGTGCCTCGATCGCTATATACTTTCCTCTTAAGACTGCTTTCGCTGCGTCCCACAGAAGTTGGGGCTTTGTGTTGTTGTTGTCATTTGTTTCTATATATTCCTTGATCTCTATTTTGATTTGTTCATTGATCCATTGATTATTTAGGAGCATGTTGTTAAGCCTCTATGTGTTTGTGAGCCTTTTTGTTTTCTTTGTAGAATTTATTTCTACTTTAATACCTTTGTGGTCTGAAAAATTGGTTGGTAGAATTTCAATATTTTGGATTTTGCTGAGGCTCTTTTTGTGGGCTAGTATGTGGTCTATTCTGGAGAATGTTCCATGTGCACTTGAGAAGAATGTATATCCTGTTGCTTTTGGATGTAGAGTTCTATAGATGTCTATTAGGTCCATCTGTTCTAGTGTGTTGTTCAGTGCCTGTGTGTCCTTACTTATTTTCTGCCTGGTGGATCTATCCTTTGTGGTGAGTGGTGTGTTGAAGTCTCCTAAGATGAATGCATTGCAGTCTATTTCCCTCTTTAGTTCTGTTAGTATTTGCTTCACATATGCTGGTGCTCCTGTATTGGGTGCATATATATTTAGAATGGTTATATCCTCTTGCTGGACTGAGCCCTTTATCATTATGTAGTGTCCTTCTTTATCTCTTGTTACTTTCTTTGTTTTGAAGTCTATTTTGTCTGATATTAGTACTGCAACCCCTGCTTTCTTCTCACTGTTGTTTGCCTGAAATATGTTTTTCCATCCCTTGACTTTTAGTCTATGCTTATCTTTGGGTTTAAGGTGAGTTTCTTGTAAGCAGCATATAGATGGGTCTTGCTTTTTTATCCATTCTATTACTCTGTGTCTTTTGATTGGTGCATTAAGTCCATTTACATTTAGGGTGACTATTGAGAGATATGTACTTATTGCCATTGCAGGCTTTAGATTCATGGTTTCCAAAGGTTCAAGGTTAGCTTCTTTAGTATCTTACTGCCTAACTTAGCTCACTTATTGAGCTGTTATATACACTGTCTGGAGATTCTTTTCTTCTCTCCCTTCTTATTCCTCCTCCTCCATTCTTCATATGTTGTGTGTTTTGTTCTGTGCTCTTTTTAGGAGTGCTCCCATCTAGAGCAGTCCCTGTAAGATGCCCTGTAGAGGTTGTTTGTGGGAAGCAAATTCCCTCAGCTTTTGCATGTCTGGGAATTGTTTAATCCCGCCATCATATTTAAATGATAGTCATGCTGGATACAGTATCCTTGGTTCAAGGCCCTTCTGTTTCATTGCATTAAGTATATCATGCCATTCTCTTCTGGCCTGTAGGGTTTCTGTCAAGAAGTCTGATGTTAGCCTGATGGGTTTTCCTTTATAGGTGACCTTTTTCTCTCTAGCTGCCTTTAAAACTCTTTCCTTGTCCTTGATCCTTGCCATTTTAATTTCTATGTGTCTTGGTTTTGTCCTCCTTGGATCCTTTCTGTTGGGGGGTTCTGTGTATTTCCGTGGTCTGTTTGATTATTTCCTCCCCCAGTCTGGGGAAGTTTTCAGCAATTATTTCTTCAAAGAGACTTTCTATACCTTTTCCTCTTTCTTCTTCTTCTGGTACCCCTATAATACGAATATTATTCCTTTTGGCTTGGTCACATACTTCTCTTAGTGTTGTTTCATTCCTGGAGATCCTTTTATCTCTCTCTATGTCAGCTTCTATACGTTCCTGTTCTCTGGCTTCTATTCCTTCAATGGCCTCTTGCATCTTATCCATTGTGCTTATAAATCCTTCCAGGGATTGTTTCACTTCTGTAATCTCCTTCCTGACATCTGTGATCTCCCTCCGGACTTCATCCCATTGCTCTTGTATTTTTCTCTGCATCTCATCCCATTGCTCTTGCATTTTTCTCTGCATCTCTGTCAGCATGTTCATGATTTTTATTTTGAATTCTTTTTCAGGAGGACTGGTTAGGTCTGTCTCCTTCTCAGGTGTTGTCTCTGTGATCTTTATCTGCCTGTAGTTTTGCCTTTTCATGGTGATAGAGATAGTTTGCAGAGCTGGTACAAGTGACTGCTGGAAGAGCTTCCCTTCTTGTTGGTTTGTGGCCTTTCTCTCCTGGGAGAATAGCGACCTCTAGTGGCTTGTGCTGTGCAGCTGTGTGCAGACAGGGCTTCTGCTTCCTGCCTGGTTGCCATGGGGTTTATATCCACTGTTGCTGTGGGCGTGGCCTGGCTCTGGCTGCTGCTCCAAAATGGTGGAGCCCCATTGGAGGGGGAGCGGCCGCGAGGCTATTTATCTCTAAGGGGCCTCTGTGCTCCCTGCTGCCCAGGGGTTTAGAGTGCCCAGAGATCCCCAGATTCCCTGGCTCTGGTCTAAGTGACCTTTCCTGCCCCTTTAAGACTTCCAAAAAGCACTCTCCAAACCAAAACAACGTAGCAACAATGAGAGAGGGAACAGAAAAAAAAAAAAAAAAGAGGATAAACATGTGATTTTGTTTGTCCTCAGGCACTGGTCCCAGGCACCCGCTCACTGGTCCTGCTCCCCTGTCTCCCTAGCACCAGGGTCCCTGTCCCTTCAAAGCTTCCAAAAAGCACCCGCCCACCGGTCCCGCAGGGAAGAACTCGCGATATTCTTTGTCCTCAGGCGCCGGTCCCAGGCACCTGCTCACCGGTCCCGCTGCCCTGCCTCCCTAGCACCAGGGTCCCTGTTCCTTTAAGGCTTCCAAAAAGCACTCGCCAGAAAGAGAAAAAAAAAAAGAAGGGGGAAAAACGTGCGATTTCCTCCGTCCTCAGGCGCCAGTCTCAGGCACCCGCCCACCGGTCCCGCAGGGAAAAATGCAGGATATTCTTTGTCCTCAGGCGCCAGTCCCAGGCACCCGCTCACCAGTCCCGCCGCCCTGCCTCCCTAGCACCGGGGTCCCTGTCCCTTTAAGGCTTCCAAAAAGCACTCGCCAAAAACAAAAAACCGCTCCGGTTTCTTTCCATCCGCCGGGAGCTGGGGGGAGGGATGCTCGGGTCCTGCCGGGCCGGGGCTTGTAATCTTACCCCCTTCGCAAGGCGCTGGGTTCTTGCAGATGTGGATGTGGTCTGGATGTTGTCCTGTGTCCTGTGGTCTCTATTTTAGGAAGATTTTTCTTTGTTATATTTTCATAGCTCTATGTGTTTTTGGGAGGAGATTTCCACTGCTCTACTCATGCTGCCATCCTGGCTCCGCCCCTGATCATGTGGTTTTTGTCTTTCTTTTTGTTGATGTGGTGGATGATGTTGATGGATTTTTGACTGTTGTACCATCCTTGCATCCCTGGGATGAATCCCACTTGGTCATGGTGTATGATCCTTTTGATATACTGTTGAATTCTGTTTGCTAATATTTTATTGAGTATTTTTGCATCTACATTCAATATATTTACATCTACATTTATATATACTGGACGTCAAGCCTTTATTGGATCGGTCATTTTCAAATTTATTCTCCCATACTGTAGGGTTCCTTTTTGTTCTATTGATGGTGTTTTTGTGTTGTTGTTGTCATTTGTTTAAATATATTCCTTGATTTCTATTTTAATTTGTTCATTGATCCATTGATTATTTAGGAGCATATTGTTAAGCCTCCATGTGTTTGTGAGCCTTTTTGTTTTCTTTGTAGAATTTATTGGGATATTGGTCTGTAATTTTCTTTTTTGGTGGTGTCTTTGCCTGGTTTTGGTATTAGGGTGATGTTGGCTTCAAAGAATGAGTTTGGGAGTATTCCCTCCTCTTCTATTTTTTGGAACACTTTAAGGAGAATGGGTATTATTTCTTCTCTGTGTGTCTGATGAAATTCCGAGGTAAATCTGTCCTGCCCGGGGGTTTTGTTCTTGGGTAGTTTTTTGATTACCGTTTCAATTTCTTTGCTCGTAATTGGTTTGTTTAACTTTTGTGTTTCTTCCTTGGTCAGTCTTGGGAGGTTGTATTTTTCTAGGAAGTTGTCCATTTCTTCTAGGTTTTCCAGCTTGTTGGCATATAGGTTTTCATAGTAGTCTTTAATAATTCTTTGTATTTCTGTGGGGTCTGTCGTGATTTTTCCATTCTCATTTCTGATGCTGTTGATTTGTGTTGATTCTTTTTTCTCTTAATAAGTTGGGCTAGAGGCTTATCTATTTTATTTATTTTCTCAAAGAACCAGCTCTTGGTTTCATTGATTTTTGCTATTGTTTTATTCTTCTCAATTTTGTTTATTTCTTCTCTGATCTTTATTATGTCCCTCCTTCTGCTGACTTTAGGCCTCATTTGTTCTTCTTTTTCCAGTTTCGATAGTTGTGCTGTTAGACTATTCATTTGGGATTGTTCTTCCTTCTTCAGGTGTGCCTCGATCGCTATATACTTTCCTCTTAAGACTGCTTTCGCTGCGTCCCACAGAAGTTGGGGCTTTGTGTTGTTGTTGTCATTTGTTTCTATATATTCCTTGATCTCTATTTTGATTTGTTCATTGATCCATTGATTATTTAGGAGCATGTTGTTAAGCCTCTATGTGTTTGTGAGCCTTTTTGTTTTCTTTGTAGAATTTATTTCTACTTTAATACCTTTGTGGTCTGAAAAATTGGTTGGTAGAATTTCAATATTTTGGATTTTGCTGAGGCTCTTTTTGTGGGCTAGTATGTGGTCTATTCTGGAGAATGTTCCATGTGCACTTGAGAAGAATGTATATCCTGTTGCTTTTGGATGTAGAGTTCTATAGATGTCTATTAGGTCCATCTGTTCTAGTGTGTTGTTCAGTGCCTGTGTGTCCTTACTTATTTTCTGCCTGGTGGATCTATCCTTTGTGGTGAGTGGTGTGTTGAAGTCTCCTAAGATGAATGCATTGCAGTCTATTTCCCTCTTTAGTTCTGTTAGTATTTGTTTCACAAATGCTGGTGCTCCTGTGTTGGGTGCATATATATTTAGAATGGTTATATCCTCTTGTTGGACTGAGCCCTTTATCATTATGTAATGTCCTTCTTTATCTCTTGTTACTTTCTTTGTTTTGAAGTCTATTTTGTCTGATATTAGTACTGAAGCCCCTGCTTTCTTTTCACTGTTGTTTGGATGAAATATGTTTTTCCATCCTTTGACTTTTAGTCTGTGCTTGTCTTTGGGTTTGAGGTGAGTTTCTTGTAAGCAGCATATAGATGGGTCTTGCTTTTTTATCCATTCTATTACTCTGTGTCTTTTGACTGGTGCATTAAGTCCATTTACATTTAGGGTGACTATTGAGAGATATGTACTTATTGCCATTGCAGGCTTTAGATTCGTGGTTTCCAAAGGTTCAAGGTTAGCTTCTTTAGTATCTTACTGCCTAACTTAGCTCGCTTATTGAGCTGTTATATACACTGTCTGGAGATTCTTTTCTTCTCTCCCTTCTTATTCCTCCTCCTCCATTCTTCATATGTTGTGTGTTTTGTTCTGTGCTCTTTTTAGGAGTGCTCCCATCTAGAGCAGTCCCTGTAAGATGCCCTGTAGAGGTTGTTTGTGGGAAGCAAATTCCCTCAGCTTTTGCATGTCTGGGAATTGTTTAATCCCGCCATCATATTTAAATGATAGTCATGCTGGATACAGTATCCTTGGTTCAAGGCCCTTCTGTTTCATTGCATTAAGTATATCATGCCATTCTCTTCTGGCCTGTAGGGTTTCTGTCGAGAAGTCTGATGTTAGCCTGATGGGTTTTCCTTTATAGGTGACCTTTTTCTCTCTAGCTGCCTTTAAAACTCTTTCCTTATCCTTGATCTTTGCTATTTTAATTATTATGTGTCTTGGTTTTGTCCTCCTTGGATCCTTTCTGTTGGGGGGTTCTGTGTATTTCCGTGGTCTGTTTGATTATTTCCTCCCCCAGTTTGGGGAAGTTTTCAGCATTTCTTCAAAGAGACTTTCTATCCCTTTTCCTCTTTCTTCTTCTTCTGGTACCCCTATAATACGAATATTATTCCTTTTGGATTGTCACATAGTTCTCTTAGTGTTGTTTCATTCCTGGAGATCCTTTTATCTCTCTTTGTCAGCTTCTATACGTTCCTGTTCTCTGGCTTCTATTCCTTCAATGGCCTCTTGCATCTTATCCATTGTGCTTATAAATCCTTCCAGGGATTGTTTCACTTCTGTGATCTCCTTCCTGACATCTGTGATCTCCCTCCGGACTTCATCCCATTGCTCTTGTATTTTTCTCTGCATCTCATCCCATTGCTCTTGCATTTTTCTCTGCATCTCTGTCAGCATGTTCATGATTTTTATTTTGAATTCTTTTTCAGGAGGACTGGTTAGGTCTGTCTCTTTCTCAGGCATTGTCTGTGTGATCTTTGTCTGCCTGTAGTTTTGCCTTTTCATGGTGATAGAGATAGTTTGCAGAGCTGGTACGAGTGACAGCTGGAAGAGCTTTCCTTCTTGTTGGTTGTGGCCTTCCTCTCCTGGGAGAATAGCGACCTCTAGTGGCTTGTGCTGTGCAGCTGTGTGCAGACAGGGCTTCTGCTTCCTGCCCGGTTGCCATGGGGTTTATCTCTGCTGTTGCTGTGGGCGTGGCCTGGCTCTGGCTGCTGCTCCAAAATGGTGGAGCCCCATTGGAGGGGGAGTGGCCAGGAGGCTATTTATCTCTGTAATGGGCCTCTGTGCTCCCTGTTACCCAGAGGGTTAGAGTGCCTCTGGGCCAAGTGTCCTTTCCTGCCCCTTTAAGACTTCCAAAAAGCACTCTCCAAACCAAAACAACAACAGCAACAACGAAAGGGAAAAATAAAGGAAAAAAACGTGCGATTTTCTTTGTCCTCTGGTGCTGCTCTCAGGCACCCCCTCACTGGCCTTACTGCCCTGTTTCCCTGGTATTGGAGTCCCTGTCCCTTTAAGGCTTCCAGAAAGAACTCGCCAAAAAAAAGTAAAAAGCTGCTCCGGTTTCTTTCCACCTGCTGGGAGCCGGGTGGAGGGGCGCTCGGGTCCCGCCGGGCCGGGGCTTGTATCTTACCCCCTTCGTGAGGCACTGGGTTCTTGTAGGTGTGATTGTGGTCTGGATGTTGTCCTGTGTCCTCTGGTCTCTATTTTAGGAAGTTGTCTTTGTTATATTTTCATAATTTTGTGTGGTTTTGGGAGGAGAGTTCCTCTGCTCTACTCACGCCGCCATCCTGGCTCCGCCCCCTCTACTAAGGTTATTTTTATGCCTGATTGTCCCAATTGTATTATAAACCCCTTGAGTATTCGTCTGTTTTTCCATGACACCTCCCATAGGAGAAAACTACTAAAAAATGTGGGTTGAATAAATGAATTAAAAGCTGGCTATGTACCTGCCCAGCATTATATTATTACAAGAATCTTGAAGGATGATCATTACCAAAACTTCAAGCAGAGGAATTGTAGGTAGTAGAGCTTGCTTGACTGAATATAAACTTTGTTGAGTTAATCAGCTTTTAAATGAAATGCAGTATAAAATATTTTCATAAAGAAGGAGACTTTTCCCCAAGATGCTCACAACAGGCCATAAATATTATCCATTATCAAAATGAATGGGTCTGTGTCCCCAGCTAGATTATGAATCTCACCAGGGCAAGTATTGTATCTCCTTTAGATAGAGATTAAATGCATATACAATGTTTATATGTCAGTGCTTTGCATGTGGTAGGTACTCAACAAATGTTAAATTTACTTTTAGAAAATTTCCATCTTTGGTCCTAAAGTATATGAAAAATTTATTTAATTCTCTTCCTTTCTCACTGGAACAATTCAGACTTTGTGGCCCTGTGCATAGGTTTTTAAAATTTTTTATTATTTTAATTTTTTATTTTGGTATCATTAATCTACAATTACAGAAAGAACATTATGTTTACTAGGCTCCCCTTTCACCAAGTCCCCCCCCACATACCCCTTCACAGTCACTGTCCATCTGCGTAGTAAGGTGCTGTAAAATCACTACTTGTCTTCTCTGTGTTGCGCAGCCCTCCCCGTGTCCCCCACGCACTATACATGCTAATCGCAATGCCCTCTTTCTTTTTCCCCACCCTTCCTCCCTCCCTTCCCACCCATCGTCCCCAGTCCCTTTTTCTTTGGTAACTATTAGTCCATTCTTGGGTTCTGTGATTCTGCTGCTGTTTTGTTCCTTCAGTTTTTCTTTTGTTTCTTATACTCCACATATGAATGAAATCATTTGGTATTTGTCCTTCTCTGCCTGGCTTGTTTCACTGAGCATAATACCCTCTAGCTCCATCCATGTTGTTGTGAATGGTAGGATCTGTTTTTTTCTTATGGCTGTGTAATATTCCATTGTGTATATATACCACATCTGTGCATGGTTTTTAAAGGGGTAGATGTAACCAGATTATCTGGGGGTGACTTGCCTCCTGTGTGGGAACAAAACAACCAGTGATAAGTGACCTTGATAAAATCTTGCCTCTTCCCCAGTCCTGGAATGGTTAATATAAGCTCACCCATGGGACCAGCTGGAACATCATGGTAACTGGTGATCAGTAGGTGCATATGGCAAGACCAGGGCTAAGAGAACTGGACATAGTGGAAATGGCCCCTGAGGAGAAGACACAATGACCCCAGTTACTCTGTCCACTCTCTGAGGCCTGACCTGACTTAATCTGGTCACATAGGCTTGATTTGATCACATAGGCAGGGACCCAGCAACGGGAATCTCTGGACACCAAAGACAGTCCTTTTGCAATTGCAGGGATTACCAGAGGCCTCTTTGGGCTGAAATAGGGCCCTGGTCTGGGGTCTGAAGCCCAGTAGGGGAATCGCTCAGAACAGCTAACACCAACCAATGACTTGGTATTCACAATAGTGCAAAAGCCAGTTGAAGTGGATGGAACTCATCTTCAGTGGCATAAAATTATAAGGAATTAACTCTTAACACCTCTCAAGTTAGACTCTGATTAGTTCAAGGACTGGGCTATGCTGACAACGTAGGTCTCAGTGCTTAAGTATGGGTACCTGAGTTACTGTGGCAGGAAAATCTTACCCGCTCAGTCCTAGGTCTCTAAACCATGGTCCCATTAAATCCTAATGTTCATCTCAGCATTGCTCTGGCACCCTTAAGCCAAGTTTTGCTCCGCCATCAGTACACTGCTTCTAAATCACCCTGCCTACCTAAAGCCATTTCTCTCATCACTTAACTTCTCAGCAGACCAGTCTCCTACAGTCTCCTGCGGGGTCTTGGCCATCGAATACTGATAGGTCAGCCTTGTCACGGATATGGTTGTTTTCATGACATATGCTAGAAACTGATGCACAGAGATGATATGTGACAAGTCACAATGTAATTAGCCCCAGGACTGGAATACACCAGGGCCTCTAATATTCTCTATCATGTAATTTTCTTTTCTATTCCCCAAATGATCTTTTGCTTTACCATGTTTGAAAAACTAGCACTCCTTCTGAACTAGGTTCTATCCCTTCTTTATTGGCTGCCTCTAAACAAACTCTATTTGTCACCAGCTCTAGGTTAAGCTTTCTCTACAGGAGCAAAAGGAAATAATCACAATATTGGGAATTTTAATGAAAGCACACAAGCCAACCTCATTAAAGAAGGTCAATTAAATACAGCCCTAAACCATCTGAAGCACAAAGAACAATTTTCTAGGTAGGAACTCAGGATGCAGCAATTACCTGGTTAATTTGGCATGTAACCAGAATACAGGTTCCCAATGCACAGTCCTGTTTCTTAGACTTTCAAGTAGTTACTGTACACAGATTTGCATAGGCTTTCATTTATAGGGTAAAATTTCTCTCAAAGGGTGTTTTGGAAACTGCATAGTTGAGTCAAATCCAAAAATCAGTTTAATGTAGTAGGCCTTTATCTTGTTATCCTACTGAGCCCGTCTTTTCATCAATTCCTGATTTAGTATCCAACTGGGATGACATCTAACTAATATTCTTCTAAAGAAAGCATCAAGCATCATTCATGAATTCAGGAAACTTTCATTTATTAATAAAATGGTTCTCAAAGTTTAGGGTTCAAAAAAATCAGGTGGAGATATGATAAAAAATATCAATCCCCAGGCTTTCCAGAAATTCACTTGGTCAAAGATGAAGCCCAAGAATCTGCATTTTAATAGAAACATACTAGCAATTTTTTTTGTGTGTGTGTGTGTAGGTCCAGAGACTACATTTGGAACTACTCATTCCTTATAAAACTAATGAAATAGTAAACACCTTCCAAAGTGCTCTATGACCCTACCTATCTCAATTTACTGTATTAACCTGGACTTAATGGTCTCACGTAATAGAGATTCCAAGAACTGGAAGGCTTCTTGGTTCTATCTACCACTTTGTGATTTATCTTATAGAGTTAAATAAAAGCCACAGCATCTTGAAAATACATCACCTTAAGTTTATTCCTCCCTCTTCAGACAAAAGCCCAGAACCTGTATGTTTGAAACCTAATCTCCTTAATCATGTGCTTCTCTTGACTTAAGGTTTTTATTTACTACTTATGTACATCCCTACAGAATTGATTACTGGGTGAACCCTTCCTGGCTGTCTCTGGAAGTTGATTTCTGTGTGCTTTATGGAGTTGGACAGACCCACCAGGAGTTCCAAGGATATGATACAGGGGGCTGTGTAACAGAGTTAATGAGATGTGAGGGAAAGTCTCACTGGGTACATGAGTTTTCTTTTTTCAAAACCCGAGTACTGATGTAAACAGAACACTAACAAAGCTTCTATTGTTCATCAAGATCTCATTTCAGAAAAAAAAAAAGGATACAGTTGATTTTTAGGTTGAGGTTCTTTGCAGCAGAGATATAACAAAAGTAGTCTGATTCATTATTAGGGTCCAACAATAGTCAATGTGATGGATTGATGAAATGTTGCCCCCAGGAGTGCATCACAGTATGTGCAGCTCTTGTTCTGGTGACCTCGAAGCAGGACCTGGGTTAGTCTTCACAAACTGGCATGAGCCTAAACCCATTTACCGGGCAGAGGCCAGGCCAGCTTCTGGGCATTTGAAACTCAGGCCTATTGTGATACCTGGATAACCCCTGCAATAGGGTCCATGACATCTCTGCTTTAAACCCAAACAGCACTTAGTTCTGGAGTGGCTCCACACCCAACCATAGGGAAGAGGTTAGGGCTGCCTCAGGCAAGGTGTCCTGGCTCCAAGGGAATTGCTTTGCTCAAGTATCTGTGCATCTCCAAAATAAGTCGGAAGTCCAAAGAACCATGGGGTCACTCTTTGTTCACTCTTAAAACCCTGGATTCGAAGCCCCTCTGAGTAACCACAACAGAGACCCAAGTAGAGTCTCGGGCTGGCCAGGATCCCAAGGATCTCCCTCTCCATACAAAGGTTCCCCTTGCCTAAAACAGGCTGGTGGTATCTTCAGACTATTCATGTGCTATTTTAACTACCCATCACCAAAAACAAGGAACTGTCTGTGAGACTTCAGAGAATACTAAATCCAAGAATAATCCGTTGCTTCTCAAGTTGTATTACACAAATCTCCAGGCTAACTGGTGGTGTGCCAGGGAGGTCTAGAAGCCCATAGGATTTAAGTCTGAAATGATTTTCTATAACACCAAATTTGCCTGACCTGAAAATCTGCAAAGGAAAAACACATTTTTATATTAACACCCAAATGTCATGGAGTAGAGCAAACATTTGACTGGATTCTGCAAAAAAAAAAAAAAAACGATTCCAGAGAAGATTCTCTCTTGGAGTCTGTTAAACATCTTAGAGAATACGTTCATTTTATTTTCTCATTCAGGGTTTATGTTGGAAAAAATCGAGAAGCACTATGCTGACCTCATTTTGCAGATGAGTAAATGAGGTCAGAGAAGGTAAATCATCTGTTCAAAGTCAACAAGTAGCCGGTGTTGAAACTGGATACAATTCCTCTGCATAGTCTCCAGTTTTGCAATCGTTTGTTTAATTTCCCCTACTACCCCACTAACCACAGGAAGGCCAATCCTTCAGATTATTTTAAGGCTTAAAATGCAAATAATCCCAGTAAGACATAGATATCTTTGGTATAGATGATTGACCTGACATACTTTTCTTCAAAATTTCTCTAAGAAAAAGGAGAGGCAGAATAGGATGGAACTTTCACAGGCACTTTCTGAAGTGTGTGTATGTGTGTGCAGTTTGCATATGTGTCTGGGATTCCGGGTTTGTCAGCAGACACGCAGCAAACCGGGAGAAACACAGCACAAAATAGGGGGAAAACCAAAGCATACTTTTCCCTATTTTGCAGTTTGCACAATGTAATAGTAGTCGATATAACCCAAGTGTTGCCTACCTAACCTTGGCCTTTTCCTTAGAAAAATCATGCGTTCTTGAGCATTTCATCACTCATGTGAAAATATAGCTAAACATCTTTCCACTTGCAGCTGCTTGAAGTAATGGATTATGCCTTTGAACTTGCCAGTAAACTTCACGGTCCGGTATAAATATCAAACTTGTCAAACTTGCTTTCCAGGGAAGCCCTATAATGAAAAGCTTATCTGTTAGGGGGGGAAGTTAATGCCTCGACTTTGCCTCAAAGCCAGATGCAGAGGAAATTTCAACTGTGGAGAACTTCCAGCCAGCTATCAGGGTCATCTCTGGCCAGGCCCAGAGGCTGGTTTCACTGAAGTTTGGGCTTGGCCGCTCTCCCAGCTACCACAAAGCCCCCACTCTCCCGTGAGCTGTGCCTCCCCCTGCCTTTGCATCAGCACATCAAAGGGCTCTGCATGCCAGAGCTGCCACCAGAAGAGAGAAAGAAGTCAGTGAGAGTGTGATGGGATTTCGGCCAGGGACCGAGGGGTGCCTACTGCCACAAGAGGAACAGTCGAACAAATGATGCCTAGCCTGCTCATTACCGGGGCTCAGATGGCGGTCTGTGGGACCAAGGGCAATTTCTCTGAGTCCAGATTGTAGTGGGAGAGCCAGCTGTTTTCTTCTTTCTGGGAAATGGAGAAACCCTGAAAGAAAGTCTGTGTTCTGTCAACAAAAATACTTTTCGGTGTCAAATTTCAGAAGGTCAAAGAGTATTTTTTTAAGGTGGAGTTCGAACAGAAATATTACTATTAAGAATAAGAAGAATGGTTTTAGAGCCATCACCTTTCAGATCTATTCCTTGCAAATGTTCACAGCTCCACCATCTTTCCATGATGAAACGCTCGCATCACCCTCACAGCGGGCCGGTGGCATCTCAGCGATCTCCTCTCACTGCGGAGGCTTTTGTTCTCTTATGTAGTTGAGGAATGATCGCTAATGAGAACCTTTTGCCCTTCTTTAGATACAGAATGTGTTTCCACAGTAGGCCCTGGAGAAATGCTGTGGCTTCTAACGCGCTCTGTGGTTCTAGGTAAAAGGAGAAACTTGGCGAACAACTGTTGAATATCAGGCCAGCCCCTCTGAACGAAGGTTTCTACGTGGCCCCACTCATAAAGATACCAGACCTGTTGTTTCTTTTTTTTTTACTTTTTCTTATTTTTTTTTGGAACCAGTTCTAGATCTGTGGCCAGCTGTATTGTAGTTAAATTTCAAAATACTCATTTGGCAGCTTGGAAGGTGGTGCTATAATGTTTATAAAGCCCAGGGTGCTAGTTTGAAAGTGACATGCACAGATATGCACTTTAAAGGGAGCATAAAAGGAACAAAGTGAATTACCAAATGCAATACCCAGTATTAACCACATTCATATGAGTTTTGTATTTGATCCAATAAAGCAGTGGTGCCAGATGTAAAATTAGCCTGTAAAACTTTCCCTCCACTTCAGCCATCAGGATCACTACTCTCAAATGCCAGTGTACAAAGGTGGCATCTTTCTTTAAAAAAGACGGAGGGGGTTAAAACAAAGCATATAATGCATACACACACAGCACATATATATTCATTATACAGCACATATGTTTATATATAATATATACAATATGTTTCACTATGATGTGTGTAAAACATTCATATAATAATTATAATAATTACAGTTATTGAGGAACTTGAATGAGGGTCTGTCATTCCCAACCTGACTTAACTCATCTCAGATATTAAAGGGATTTAAAAAGCCCTGGGTCCTTGAAAATTGTCCCCCCACTTGTCCCAATATGCTGCTCTGGAGAGAATATTAATATTTTATAGAGGACATCTGGAGTTTGCCCAGCCAGTGCACATGACCCATTCTTCCGATCAAAGCATCCTGATTCTCCTTGGAGAATCACCTGTGGCTCAAGTCAGTTGACCTTATGCCCTCCTCTTTAAGTCCAGGCAGGGATGTGCACAGAAGCCAGGCCTGGCTAAGCCGGTCATGTGGTCTCTACTCTTTGCAATTATTTGGTCAGGATGGACATGCCAACCAATCCGGGGCCATGTGCTATAGTTCAGGGTTTCATTACAGTCTTTGGGAAGAGAAGACACCTGCTCACTAAACTTGACTTTGTGAAGATGCTTGCTTACCTGTTGCTGATGAGGGACATCTACAGCAAAGAGGCCACTGAGGAAGGGCGCTGACTCAGAGGAAAAAGGGTTTAAAAACAGAGAAAAGCTAATTTCTGAGGACATTATTTGGGAAACCAGTTCCTTTGTGGATTTTTTTCAGGAAAGTAAGTTAATAGATCCTTTTTTGTGCCTAAGCCAGGTGGAGTTAGATTTTTCTCTCCTGCAACTGAAAGTGTACTGACAAATTTAGTGGGTCCCCATTAATTTTCTCACAGTAATCTCTGAGATAAATATTAGTATCTTCCCTTTATGGATTACCATTCTGAGACTAAAATAAAAAACTTAGTTGAATAATTTGCCCAAGACCACACAATTAGTAAGTCATAGGAGCAAAAATCTGTCTAAGCCCCAAACCTAGGTTTTTAATATAAACTCAGGGTTTTTAATGCATCTTTAAATGTAAATATCTTTAGAGGGAGAAATAATTTAAGCAAGTTATAAATAATTTAAATCTCCATAAATGAAAGATCTAAGTATAATACTAGTGGGAGAACCAAAAATGAACTTCAAAGGAAGTGGAGTCTGATAGAAGAATGAACGTCTATCTGATTTGGAGAAAGCAAATGGTAAGAGCTGACATTTACTGAGGGCACGTGTATGAGCTGACTTAATCCTTCATCAGACCCCTTAAGGTGGCTACTATTATTATCACCATTGTGCAGATGAGAAAACTGAGACACAGAGGGATGTAATTAATACCATGTCCAAAGTTATACAGCTTCTAGGGATAAACAGCCCTAGATTTTCTTCTTAATATAAATGGAAAAATAGGAGATGAGTTCCTAAGTAGAATGTATTACCTGTGCTGACCAATAGTTGCTAAGTGCTTTGGCAGAAATATTCCTCTAGAATCCTACAGTCCTTAGAATTGATAAAATATAGGATCAAACTAATGATTTTGTCTTTGAGACTTTAAGAAGAACTTGCTACTGTATAGCATGTATTATAAATAATTATTTTCCAATGAGATGTTCAGAGGGGTAGAGATTGTGATTAGAATAGCTCTCATAATTAAGAAGTTTATTTAGCACAGTTCCAAGTCCTAGGATTCTTATGTTTTAAGAAGGAAGGGGGAAAATGATCAGACCTTTCTTTCAGCCTAACTGCCAGAGATTTTACTGGAAAGTGTTTGCTAATTACAGATGCAGTGCTACAGAATCTGAGGTACTCAATAGACTTTTCAATAGTTACTTAATATGGCTCTTGAGAATTGAGCTAAGTTCTGAAAATAAAAGAGACAAAAATGGAGTATGGAAAGGCATATTCATAGTTGACATAACTGTGCTAGTAATCTCCAAACCTTCAGAGGGTTCACTAATAACGGAAGATGTAAAGGTCATCTAAGGAACTTCCCTTTAAGCAATATGGATTCTAGTGGTCCTGTTCTTGGTCCATTTCCAACAGGCTACCACTTGTAGGCAGTTTGAAAAGAGCTTTGTCTAAGCAAGTCTTTAGATAGTTCTGCAAGACCTTACCCTAATTTCTCAGAAACATTAGGCTGACTTTTCCTTTGTGGGGAAGGTCAGGCAGAGAACATCTTAAATGAGGATAAAAGAGGCGCTAAAGAAACTAAGGGAATGGAATTCTTTGAATACCTTGGCCATAAAGCTACTTCCATGTACTAAGAATAATATCATGTTATAGATGGCTGTTACTTTCATGTCTTTTATGTAAAAATAGTAACTTTAGAGGCACTTATGTAATGGTCATTTTAGCCTGTGGTAGCAGAATCCTTCATTGCAGGCCCCAGCTCTCCCACCATGGTTTGCTGGACATGACCAACAAAGCAGACAGGCTTGTGAAAATGCTTATAATTTCATTTTTTAAAAAGCCCCTTCTGCTTATGAGGTATGTGTAGACAAGACATGAAGAAACATTGATTAAGATTTTTTTAAGTGTCTCATTTAATTATTCTGTGACAGTGTACAGTCTCGCAAAAGAAGAATCATTACTTCAGAAATAGAAATAGACTTTTCTAGAAGATGCTTCTCAATATTTACAATAATAGCCTAGAGTCCCATACATATTGTTTTTGCCCTGACAGATGTTTCAAATGTGAGGAAATACATTTCAAAGTTCATACTTTATTTTTCCATTTCATTAACAATGGCCAAGATGTTTTAAAAAATGAGCAAAGCAGTAACTAAATCCAAATAAAAGGATTGTTATATAAAACAATTCATTTACATAGGTCTTAATACATCTAAAATAAAATTTTTATTCTTAGAAACACAATTTTATTATTGTAAGTATATAATAAGTACACAGTAAGGAAACATCTTACTATATAATGTGGATTTCAAAATGCTACTTGGTAAGTCAAATTTTAATGTTGTTTTGTTTTATTTTTGTTTCATTCCCAACCCTGCAAATGGAGAACTAATTGTCTGAGTTGGAAAAAAAATCTTGCCATCAAACTTTGGTATTTGGTAGATACATGTAAATCATAATAGTTCACAATCTATAACAAAGGATAAAACTCAGAAACAATGAGAAAAAAAATAGCCATAACTGTCCTATGCCATAGCTGTGTAAGTTTGGGGTTATCCATATTCTGGTTCTTCATTTGTGTGGGTAACGGAGGATAGACTATAATTGTATTCAGTTCAATTATGCTGAATTCAATCTTAAGTCCTAGGTCATTAGCTGGCCATTACTTGTGGCATAATAAATGCTCTCTACTCTTAACAATGAGTGTTCTTAGATTCTCTGGAAGCCAGAATTTTTTAAATTTGAATTTGAAGAATTTGCCTAATACCCTTGGAATTTGCCTAATACCAGATTAATAAAATTCTGTCCTACATAAGATAAATCAAGCATAATTATATTCATTTTAATAATTTGCCTTTATAATGGCTTCCATAAAAGAAATCAAAGGTACTTAGGTTTGATTACTAATATGTGTCTCTACCTAATATATTGCAGATGATTTACTTAAAAATACATTAACTGAAACTATTTTGAAACATTAAATCAAATAATATGACATAAAATCAATAATCCTTGGAATATTTCTTGCCACCTGTATTTTGGTTAGAAAATTACCTGTACTTTTCCTTTTAATATTTCTTCACTCATGCTAGAATGCATATTCAAGGCTATCTGTCTTCAGTTGCAAAATGGATCATCAATTTAGTAACAATTCTGGAAAAAAATTAAGAAATCTTATATTAAAAATCCACTTTTTAATCTACTAACCATAATAGTAAATATTTATTGTTCTTGTTTTTCCTCCTTATTACAAAATTTGAGTCTAAACATATTTCATATTCAAAATATTCATATTTGTTGAATCATTTTGGTTTTTGTCATTATGCATGCTTGAAAATATCATGTTATTCCCCTTAACCCATGCTTACCATTTTCATATTCTTAGCATTTTTAAGATTAGTAGTATAATTTCAAAATGTATGAAAAATACTAAGATACATAGTCTGTATTTCCATTTGGTAAACTGTATTGTAGTTTTAGATTTTTTTGTTCTCAATCAAATTACTCAGTTTTACAAGTTATACAAGTTCTCTTAAAAGTCAAATCAGAGATACTGACAGATGTTCAGCTTCTTAAGCTTTCAGTACTCAAGAACAGATCATGTTAATTTCTCCTAACTTTGAACATACTATGATCTTGTCCAAGAGTTTCAGCAACTTCTACTGTCTTTGATTGCAGGTAACTTTCTATATACACAATGCCTTTTTTATTTTGATTCTATATCCTGTAATGGTATTGAAGAGAGATTTTACTTGAAAAATTAAATTTTAATCTTTAGTAAAAATTCAATTGCATGTGGAACCACCATTGCCAAAAATCTAATTAAGGTGACAAGAGAAGGAAAGTCACCTTTATACACGGCTGATCTCACATATGTGCAGTCAAGGATCACTGCTTCACAATTACTCCCTGAGTAACCTGTAACCCAGTACCACTAGTAGTAAAATTAAAACAACAAAACAAAAACCTGGATCTTAGACACAGTCATTTCTGCTTTCTGAAATTCTGCTGAATCCTCATGTTTCTTTTTCAAAATTCTATTTTGAAGGACCTTAAATCCTCTGGCATAAGGATCCTTCTCTTCTACAACTTCCTCTAGTGCATTTTGTTTCATTGTTATTTGTGACTCTGTCTTACTTATTCTACTAGATTATAATTGTTGATGCATGCATGGAGCGCTGTGTTTTACCAGCCACCTTTAGACTGCCTTTCTGTGCCAATACATTCCTGTATAGCTCTGAGAGTTTTATTAAAATTCATTCAGTGCATATGTATAGGTAATATCACAGGCTCTTTTTATTGAACTAGCCATCATATATAGTTATCAAACAGGAATTAGTGAGAGTTCTTGAAATCATCAACCTCCTCCACTGTATACCCAGAAGGAAATCCATTTTCCTGCCTTACAATTTAATTCCACTGAAGATATTTTGCATGCCAAAAATGTTCATTCTTGGATTTGAAGACAGGTTATGAAGAAAAGCAGAATCCATATTTCTCTTTATAGTAGGTCATAACAAATGTTAAATTTAGTATTTGCTTAAAGAATGGATATATAAATTATAATATGTATTAGTTACCTATTGCTGCATAACAAATCACCCCAAACTTTATCAGCTTAAAACCACAAACATTAATTCACAGTTTCTCTGGGTCAAAAAACTAAATTGATGCTTAGCTGAGTGCCTCTGGATCAAGGTCCCTGATAATGTTGCAGTCAAGCTCTCTTCTGAGACTGCCATCATCTCAAGACTCAAATGGGGCTGAAGGACCTGCTGCCAAGCTCACTCATCTGGTTCTTGGTAGGATTCAGTTGGTTTTGGCATCTCAACTTCTCATCATTATTATGCAGGATGCTCACAACAACAGCAATATGTGTGACCCAGGGAGAGAGAAAGAGACAGAGTCTTTTTCTTTTTATAACCTAATAAAGAAGTGACTTCCCATTACTTCTGCTATATTCTATTTCCTGGAAGGAGATAATAAATACAGGTCATACCCAAGGGGAGAGGGTTACCCAAGAGTGTGAATAATATGAGGAATGGATCATTGAGGGTCTTCTTAGAGGCTGCTGAGTACAAAGTATATGAGATCAAGCATTGCTCTACCATTTTCTCTTTTCAATGTGTTGTACTTAGGAATTAGATTTATTGTAAATCTGACTATTCATATGTAGACTTTTTTTCAGCTGTTCCTTAAATTTAATGTCTAAAGTGACCTCACTCACATGTTCAGTGGCTGGAGTTGGCATTTCAATCTGTTTTGTTCAGGAGTGTTGGCTGCTGCAGTTTCCTTTTTCTCTTTATAGCTTTTTGCTGGCCAACCATCTCGAATCTAGACTGCTTCTGCATTTGGAAGTTTCCGGCCAATGTTCCACCAAGGTGAGAATAGAAATGGCCAGGACTCCTGAGGTCTAAGCTTGGGACTTTCACAGCACCACTTCTGCAGCATTCTACTGGACACAGCAAGCCACAGGGCCAGCCTTTCAAGGTGTGGAGAAAAAGTTTCCATCTCCATGGAAATGGGCATTCAGATGGCGATGGGCAGAATTTCTGGCCATTATGTTAATGCCAATCTCTTTTTTCTAGTTTAAATACTTCGTATTTCTTCCATATGCAAAACATACTCACTGTCTCTCAAGACCCTCCAAACCTCATACCAGTTAGCCATCAGGCTCAAAGTCCATGATTTTGCTAAGTGCACATGAGGATTCTTGAGTAGAGCTCATCAGCTGTGGTTGCTCTTTAAATCTAAAGACTTGTGAACTAAAAAGACAAATTATCTACTGCCTGCACAGCCAACATACATTGTGAGACAGTGACAAGCTACCCACAATAAACATTCTTGTCCAAAAAGGGGAAGGAGAGGAAGAAGGCATATGGATTTGCCTGGTTAGCCTAAGAAGCCTTACTGGCAGGCTTGGCACTTGTTTCTGGTTGTGAGCTGAGCCACTCTCTCCTGGTGTCCTCCCTTCTTCAGAGAGGCTCATGGGGCTTCTTTACTCCATGGTTGCAGGATCCAAGGTTGCAAAACAGAAAACTGAAAAGTCTCTTGAGGTCTAGGTTTCAAAGCCACTTATCATTCCCCCACATTCTATGGGTCAAAGTAAGTCACAGGCTAAATCTAAATGGGAGGAAATGGGAAATATTTGGGAAGAATCATTGCAGCCACCTTTATAAATTATCGACCAAAGGAAGCTACTGGCCGTCTTTGCCACAATTTAATGCCTACAACGTGAAATGAAATTTAAAGATTTTACTTTAACAATTTCTAGTAATTAATCAGAATCTATCTTTATAGGATTTCTACATATATATTAGCCCAGTTCTCTTCTCCGCTGGGGAGCTGGTGTAATCACATGCACAAAGGTAGAGATAGAAACTTTTCAGAACAAGACACAGAAAAAAGGAGAGTTGGATGCGAATACTTCCCTCACATCACCGTTTCATCTAACCAGGACCTTGTCAGTGGGTTTAGACAGCAATGCCGGATGATGATTCAGACTGAGATGTGGGAGCAAAAAATATCAGTTGTTTCTGATTGTAATAAACCCCCCAGAACTGGCTGACTGTAATTTGAGATCAAAAGAAGTAAAGAGAAAGTAGTCTAGCACCCTAAATCTGAAAGGACTCTCATGTAGGATAAGTAGCTCCCCCGCCTCCATTGAACTATGTGTGTTTGTTCAAATATTAATGATTATTAAGAACAAAAATCCACAACTAAGGCATCACATTGATAGATTCAATGTTAACCAGTAGCTCCCACTGTTTAAAAAATCTTTTACATGATAATTAGTAAAAATTTCAAATACCCAGTAATACACAGGAAGATGAATAGAAGAAACTCCGATGTTGCAATTATTTGCAGTTATTAATTGTGGGGAATCATTTGATGCAGTACCTTTAAAAAAATCAAGGAACAAAAGAGAACTATCATCTTCTTTTTATACTACAGGGTTCTTTTTCCTCTGACTTTTTAAACAATTCCTTGAGTACAACTCCATATGAGAGAGAGAAAAAAAGAACTAACTTCCTACTTCAATTGTTCAGTTTGCTTTTATTAATTTGAAATATCAATACAATAGAAACAGCTAGAATATTCTTAGAGTTGCCACATTTCTTAATATCTTGGAATTATCCACTGTGCATTCAGGCCTGAAAATAGCTCTTAAAAAAGAGAAGTCCTAAGAACACAGAGCAGCTAATGGATTGTGTGGAAATTATTCTTCCTGGGGTTAGGAAAGCCTAGAACTAACTGAGTAGGAGCAAATTCAAATCACATGGAAGGTTCATCTTCCCCTTCTTCCATCCCAACCCTCTCAGAAGTAGGCTTTTCTGGGAAAGCATGGGAAAAACATTCAACAATAGTTCTGAGCTACAACCTGTGAAAGCGGTGGGCACTTAGAAATGCAAAGTAGCATGTTGCAAGCACAGAGCATGGACCCTGTTAAAAGACCTAAGCAGTCACTCAGAACATAGCCTCCTTTTTAGGTTAGAAAAAAGATGGACACCCAGAGAATTGCTCAAGGTCCCATGCAAGTGAGTGTTGAAGGAGCCAGCCAATAGGAACTCTTCTATTTGCCAGTAGCCCTGAAGAGCACTGTGATCAGCTGCTACCCTGAATTCTGCGGTGGGCTCTCCACTCGGCTGCTCTTCAGACAGCCTCTCACACCCTCCCAGATCTGAGCCAGAGACCTCCAGCTGGCAGTCCTCTGGTCAGTCCCACCCCAGTCTGCTTCTACTTTGATCTCTGCCAACCTCTCAAAACTTGAGAATTTATGAACTTGATGACAAAGTCATTCCTTTAAAAAATGCAGAAGTTGAGCATGCATAGATTTATACCACCATATCTTTCCAGCAAGCAGAAACATGTAGGTAGTGTCAGCAGTCCCTGGCTGACTCAGTAGATGGCTCCGTTAGACAGCCGCCAGATAGCCTGACGACGCGTTGGGAAGGGGAGGGGCAATTCCTGTTCCCTTCTCACCGAGGTTGCTGGCTCCTTGTTTACTTCCTCCTCTTACTTCTCTTCTTTTGTTCTCTATTTTTCTTTTTCCTCTTTATTTTATATTGGTTGATCACCTGCTCCGCACACTAGAAAGGGGAGCTTCTGGTTCAGCTGGTTTGGGACTCATACTTCATGGAGCTCATATAGCACAGTCTGTAAGAGCTCTGGACCCCCAGTATCAAGGTTCAAATTCAGGCTGAGCCCCCCTATTAACTGTGCAAATAATAATAGTACCTTAGTGGTTTGCTATGAAAACCGAACAAATATGTAAAAGTTTATAAAAGGGCCTACAAAGAGTTAGCTATTCTAATTGGCCAATTACTGAAAATCCCCCTTCAAATTTAGATAATTCCTGGAGCTGGGGAGGGACACAGACCAGCTGAGATTATAACACTGAATAACAAAATAACCATTACCTCTTCTTTACCTACGTGAAAAGAAATGGCATTTCCTGTTCTAAGTGGAAATGGGGACCTGAGTAAGAAATGTGAGTTGTGAGGTAGTAAACACAGTTGTAGGGAACAATTTTTAGACTGCTAGTATCTCCTGAATGTGTGAATTGTGAAGATACTACCCATACAGTCAGTCAGTCACAAAATAGTGTATCAAGACTTTAATTGGGATGGAGTAAAGAGGTTCTTAGGCAGAAGAGAAAACTTCTTTTGGGAAGTTTATCTTTCCTGAAACCAAAGAAGACTGCATGGAGGTGATCAAGGTAGAGGTCACCCCTTCTGTGCAGGTCAAGATGTGAGAGACAGGCTGGCAATCCCCGAAGCTGGAAGCAGCACCCGGAAGGGAGTTTGTTAGGGAGCTAAGGGTGGAGAGGTCGGGTCATGAGCGAACCTGAAAAGCTGTTACAGAGTTGGGATTTAATTGACACGACCGTGGGGAATCTTTATGGGTTTTAGCTGTAGATTTACAAAGCTACTTTAACTTTAAATGTCTGATTTTTATTTTTTGCCATTTCCTTTTCCCAGGGGACAGCTCATCTCCTTTTTCTTTGGAGGAGGATTGTAGGGGGAGGCATAGTACTAGAGAAAGGAAGAGACATCCATAGCTAGTAATGAGAGATATACTTTTGTGAGTTTTTTCTCTTTTTTTTTTAAATGAAAAGAGCACACCCCTGCTTCTTAAATTTCCACCCCTCCTCAACCAGTAATTATTGTGGAAAGGACAGCATACTTCCATTTTTTGCCAGAAGGAATTCCAAAGAGAGCCATTGCCAGAAAGAACTGAAAGAGCTCAAGTCCTCTATGAAACAATGTAGAGAAATAAAAGGACACAGAGAAAGAGGAAGTGTTCTTCCCATATTCCCCAATGGAAGCTTCTCCTCCAGCTTTGACTTGTCCTACATTCTCTCTTATCTTTCCTCCTAAGCACACACGCATATATGTTTTTAAATGAAGCATCTGTAAAGCATTTGGTGACCGGGAGTTTCAAACACATCGGGCCAAGTGATGGCCAAACAGCTTTGTTTTCGCTCTCACATTCTATCAGAAGGCCTTGTGATCATTCTGGGATGATGAAGAGAAACAGAAGGATTTAGGACCAAAAATGAAGCAGTCTTTTAATCGTCCAGCTGTTTCTTACTTTATTTTTGAAATATGATGGTAAGAGATAGAAATGGATCCTTTTAGAAAGGGCTAGAATGATTTGTGGCAAATGTATAAGAAGGTGGAAATGGATATTCAAAATGTATCTGTTCAGTTTACATTTCATGTGCTTTTCAAGAAGACAGAAAAAAAAGTCTTTCATAAGAGAGTGGAGCATTCAAACACAGGCAGTAGTCATAGAATTCTATTATTGAACTTGGGTGTCTCAGAGAGGTGAGAATCCATGGGCTGGACGAGGCGTTGATCAGGAGCCTCCTTTTCTCTATAACAATGCCCCTCCCTGTCTTCACTCCACATTACCACCCAGAGCGGCCAGGGACCCTCACGGTCTCCACACGCATACCCTGAAAATCAGTTGTGTTACATTTAATGATCTTTTAAAATGTAAGGAATGCCATTGATACTATCTTAATGTTCTTTTTAAAAATTGGTTCTCCTATCTATTTATCCATCTATTTACTATTTATACAAACTTTTAACTCAGCTTTCTAAACCTTGATTTGTCCATAAAGTCTGGTATTACTCAACCTTAGATCTCTGATCATAATTATAAGGTGTCTAACTGACTCTGCACTGCTTTGTATACACTCCCAAGGGTTTCATCCAGTTCAGCAAATTGTAATTGAAGTATTTTAGAACTAAAGAGAGTTGTCTAGTTTTCAAATTTTCTTTTTTCCCTTCTCTTTTCTTCCCCCCCCTCCCCACAATGTTATATGGAATATCAATGCAACCAATGTATCAATAGATGAAAGTATTGCTCTTCCAGAACCAGGGAGAAAGGACTAAACCCCTGCCATTCAGCCTTGACCTCATCTTCTTATCAAGGAGTTCTTGCAGTCAAAGGCAGTTTTGTGGGATCTTCCCTTGAGGAATCACTAACCTGTTTCAATCCACTCACCTCACTAATGAGGAATCAGAGATCCAAAGAAGAAAGCAGATTTGTGTACCATCACAGAGATAACAACCACGAAGACTTTGACTCAGGAGTTCCAATACCAAACTCTGTCTCTTTCAAATATAAGGTCTTGGATGTAAAAACCTATGTGCTTTATTTTCAGTTTTCTCTTCCTTCCTCAATCAAGTTGTGAATCTGACATAGGCAATTTTCTAATTAGTTGGATGTATTTAGCAAGTCAGAGCAGAGCTGAGTGAACGATGAGAGTTTCAGGGATTTAGAATTTAAGGAAACAAAGGTCCAGAGTGATGGAATGAGAAAATTGAGCCTCAAGTGAGACGGAGATGGACTGGTTGCAAAAACCGTCTACCAATATTTCTCATAATAGTAACTAGCACTGTCTGGATTCTTTTTTTTTTTTTTTTGCCTTTGATTATTTATTTATTTATTGATTGATTGATTTTTAAATTTTTTATTAAGGTATGATTGATATACACTCTTATGAAGGTTTCACATGAAAAGACAATGTGGTTACTACATTTACCCATAGTATCAAGTCCCCACCCATACCCCCATGCAGTCACTGTCCATCAGTGCAGCAAGTTGCCAGAGATCCACTATGTCCCTTCTCTGTGCTACACTGTTCTCCCCGTGACACCCCACCTCAATCCCCTTCTCCTTCCCTCCCCACCCACGCTCCCACACCCCTCCCCTTTGGTAACCACTAGTTCATTCTTGGAGTCTCTGAGTCTGCTGCCATTTTGTTCTTTTCAGTTTTACTTCATTGTTATACTCCACAAATGAGGGAAATCATTTGGCATTTGTCTTTCTCCACCTGGCTTATTTCACTGAGCATAATGTCCTCCAGCTCCATCCATGTTGTTGCAAATGGTAGGATTTGTTTCTTTCTTATGACTGAATAGTATTCCATTGTATGTATGTACCACATCTTCTTTATCCATTCATCTATAGATGGACACTTAGGTTGCTTCCAAATCTTGGCTATTGTAAAAAGTGCTGTGATGAACATAGGGGTGCATATGTCTTTTTGAATCTGAGAAGTTGTATTCTTTGGGTATATTTCAGGAAGTGGGATTCCAGGGTCAAATTTTGAGGAATGTCTGGATTCTTGATGCTCCATTAAACTCCAAGTAAAATGTCTCTGAGATATTATATTGTTCATTCTGAGCTGCTTCTTTGTACTATGACTTAATTATACTATCTGAAATGATGAGACTGCCAATAACATCAGACATAGGTGTATGCATCCAAAAATAAACACAAACATTTTTAGGTCCCTAATATTTTTGGATCATTCTCACATTGCTTCTCATCAGCATCTAATGATCCAAAACTAACGGCTGAATCCAAAACTAATAGCTGATGGGATATCATCATATGTCAAAATAAATTCTTTCCATCTTATGTAACAAATAGTGTACTTGCATGTTAACTCATTGAAAAGTAGGAATTACAGAAAGCCACAATTATATTTCACCAAAAAAAGGAATATAAATACTCACCTTTTGCACATTGTAAGTCCAAATGTTTTAAAAAAGAAGTCATACATACACATATTTTAAAAATTCAACTTTAAAACATAGCAATAGAAATTATATTTGCTCCAAACAATGGTTTTTATCTAACCTTTTCAGATGTCATAACTGCAAATGTTTTATAATCACTGTGGCACCATTTGGAAATCGACCTGGATTAAGACTCTCTGGGCCATATGTTTTGGATTTTCAAGAAGAGTTCTGACTTCTAGGGCAGTCCTGATTGCCAATATCCTGTCCTGTTATTAGGCCATGTGTTCCATGACTTTCACAGTTTTTGGTAAGGAAAATGTCCACTAAGATTCCAGTTAAGTTGTTCTGATAATAGGTCGTCATCCTGGTTCTTGCACCTTGGAAGTCCACTCAAGCAGAGTTTATTCCAAAGTGCAGATGCTTCCCCCTGGGACAGGGAGGGGAACAAACTGAACATTCCAGTCTGGGGTGGGGGGGGGAATATGATGCATCCATTTCAGACTATAACAACCTCAGAGACTTAGAATTCCATAGGGTAAGGTAGGCAGATGCAGAACCATTTTCAAACTAAAATTTGCCCTTGTCCAAAAGTAAGTTGTCAGTGTGGTTCCGGTCTTTCACTGACTCAAATAGCTGGGATGGTGCTAGACATTGTTTAGGTCCCCCTAGGGGAGGCTTATTAGTGTTTCCTTCCCTCCCTTCTCTTACTTCAATTGCATAAAAAGGCTGCAGATTCCAAATTCTGTGGTTTGATGAATGTAGTGCAGATGGAAAGCATAAGAGAGGTCAGAGTCAGTTGCCATTGGACTGAGGATGTCTCATTTTCATGTGAGCAAAAACGATGACTCAGAAAATACAAAACTATTGTTCATGCAGAATCAATGTTAAACCAGCAAAACTACTTGAATAAATAGCAGAACTTGTCAGTGGTAAGAGTCTCATCTAGCAATTCACATAACTTTAAATACTGTTCAGCCACCCACATGTCATAAGCAATATCAGTAGAGGTTGAAAATGTTTCCTCTTTTTCTTAATGTGTGTTTGTGTGTGTCACCGTCTTGAATCCATTTAGAAACTAACAAGTATAAATCTACTAGAAGTAAATAAATAAAAATATATTATTTTCATTATAATTTAAATGTATTTATTTGTAAACTCCACCTAAGAATAGGGTGGGGAATCATCAAGGGCAGCGTTGCAGTGTTTCCTTGATGTGAAGTATTTTCTAGTCATTTTAAATCCTATTTGGCCGTGATGTATATCATGTACTGGTATTGTCATTGGATGGGGGCCTGGTAGATGAAGAGGCACTTCCTCCGTGAGTTAAGATGTTCTCAAAGGTGCTCTAACTGCAATGGAATCCTCAAGTACCTATTGAACAACCTTTCACAAGTGGCTTCATGATCAGAGAGCCTTATGACCTGATAAACTCGATTAATCTTGGACTGTGGCTATGCAGCTGGTTACACAGCTGGGAAACTAGACAAAACAACAACTCAGTTCATTTTGACCATTTCCATGATTGCTAGTAATTGTTTCAGCTGCACTGATGTGTGGTGATCAGTATTCATTGTAAAGATGGCAAAAATGGACAGTACGGATGCCCCTTTGTCTTTTAATGTCACATATGTTAACCTGGCCATATATGCATAGAATAATTCATTCAAGCCACAACATCTATCTTCTAATTCTCCCATTGCAGAACTCTGCAGTCCCAAATGACTGTTAGTAACAAAACAAAACCCTTTAGCAACTGGATACTTTAATTAGAGCAAACAATAGTTTAGGGAGGGGTGGGACACGGATAGATGGAAAAGATGGCAAAATGCCAACGTTCCAACATCTGCAGTATTCAGATGCTCAAAGTGGCACCCCAGCAGGGTCACTTGAGTCCTTGAACCTACCTGAACAGGGGAAGCTGGAATTCAAAGATGATTAAGAAAGTGAGCTCCAGTGGGGAACCCCCGCCAAGGAATCCCAAAAACTACAGGACAGTTAGAAATGTGGGTTTGCCCTTATCCTTCGACTTAAGTCAAACTTGCCTGAGGGACCTCTGCCCTTGCTCTGTGTTCCCACTGTCCATGCTAAACAAATTCCTCAGGGCTGGTTATCAAGAGTCCATGTGAGATGCCAGCCTCTAAAATTCAGAACCCTGCTGAGGCCATTGCCAGGCCACTCAGAGACTGTAGTTCTTGTGGGATTTTTTGGTCAAAAAGGGGAAGAACTCCTTGGCATTCTTGAGACCTGCCTTGAAACTCTAGCACACTTTTATCTTCCCTTTGAGAACACCAGCGAATTCTTCAAACACAGCTCATTATCTCTTAGTTGAGAACTTTTGGGTATGTGAGTGGAAGATTGAATATCTAATAGATTTTTAAAAGTTAGATGAACGGGAGGATGAGTGAATGATAGGCATGAATGTAACAACGGGTATGTCTCTCTATAGGAAGATTCAGAACAAAAAAAATTTTTTAATAAAACATGGGTAAGGGCCATAACTGCATTCTAGAGAGCTAAAAATTGCTTAGCTGTCCCAAGCTAACCTTTTTCTAAATTGCTTTCAGGTTCTGATATTGAGATGCTAATACAGTTTTCTCCCCGCAACTAAGTGTAGTGCCCCGTCAGCATTAGGTTTGCATTTCAACTTTTTCCTGAACTTAGTGTGTGTTCTAAGACAATCACTTTATCACCTATCATTAATATCAAAAGGGAAGCCTGGTCTTCTCCGGGGCTGTTGAGATTTTAGACCAGAAACTGCTCAGAAGGTGGAGGATAGTAGTTCATTGTGTATCAAGAGCCCGTGAGACGTGGCTCCTTCCCACTTCCTCTCCTCTCTTCAGAATAGAAATTTTCTTCTACCATTGAATGGAGGACATATACCACCAAATATTCTCAGCAAATTGCCTTATGATTCAATTTAGCAAGCATGCTATTGATTATAAGAGAAATGCCTAATGTCAATCCTCATCATTACATAAAACTTTCTTAGGACTTGCTTTTGCGTACATTATTGCATTTTCATTCTCGCAGAGCCTTACCATCCATCCGGCTTACTCTATCGTGCTCGGTGATTCTCGCCTCACCAGTTTCAGGCTGTCCATGCCTAGGCTGGCCCAGGTTCTGCCTGTCGCATTTTCCCTCGGGTGTTTTCACAAAAGCTGTTGTTTGGCATCGGTCATCACCCCAAGAGGAACAGCAGAGCCTAAGCTAAGGACAGAGGGCAGCAGGGGCTGGGGCTGGAACTGCGTCCGGATTCCAGCTCCAGCACCACCTCTGGAGAGATCTGGGGGGAAGGTGAAATCTCACCAGGTAGTATTCAATGGAAGGGATCTTCCCAGGTGGCAGGGGGCAGACTCCCTTCCAGCTCTGGGATTCTTTGGAACTGACAGCAGAGTGTCATTTAAATTCTAGGTACTGCATTTTCAATTGTTTTAAATGCTGATTGTATTTCATTTTTAAAGTTAATATTAATATTCATGACTCCCATTATGGCTGAGTCCTTGGCTCACTCCCTGTAACTCCAGCTGGGGCAGTAAAGGGAAAAACCAAGGAGTTCAAACTGTGCATTCCCGGGTGAGGACAGGTGTTCTAGGTGGAAACATCTCATTAATGGTGTTGGAGGGGGAGAGGGTGGATTGGCACTTACTCTGTGAAAGCTAATGTTAAAGATGACATCTACTATACCTCATTTCATTCTTCACATAACTCTGATATGCTCTTTAAAACTCCAGTTTTGCATATGGGGGAACAGGCTCAGAGAATTGGTTACCTGACAAAAGCCATATTGCTGAGAAGAGATGTATCTAGGGTTCAAATTTGTGTGTGACTAATTCCAAACTTGATATTCTTGATGATTACCTAAGCCTGCCAACAAAGAAATTGAACAGCCCTGTGTGCATGTGTGCCCCAGAAAACTAATCTGCAGGAAAGCAAATAAATGCCTGATCGAGGAACTGATTGCATAGATGCATGCAGGTGGCAGGGTTCCTATGGGTGATCATAGCCGACACCGGTTCCAAAGTGTCTGAACCAAGTTTTAGGGACAAAAACCTGACTTTCAGCTGCCAATGGGTCCTTCCAAGTCAACTTCACTGACGAAGAAACTTCTGATCAGCTGCCAATGTCAATGTTCGTGCTATTTTTTTAACATCCTATACCTTCCCGCACCAGAACACAGATACAGCAGTAAAAATATGTCTAGTGCATTTTGAAAATGTCTGCCACACACAGAAACCCATGTAGTGTTGTAGAACAGTTGTCAGAATGTGAAATGTGTTACTTTGAGAGGGTTGCTGGTGGACGGTAACCTATTTCACTTACAATCTGGTGACTTTAGTAAAGTAGATGCTCCTTTTCAAATGAGACCTACCTATTCAGTAGAAAAAGGGGAGCTTCTTTAGAGTAGTACTTGCATGCAAATACTATCTTCACACAAGTACCCAACCCAAGAGTTGATAACTCGGGTAATCTAGAGTAGGGCAGAACGCCTTCAAAAGCTAAGGCACTGAACTGAAATTTTCTTAGAATACATTTGCTTACCAAAAAGTTTTAAACCATAGACAGAACAGAAACATATCTATCTTTCTATCTTGTGACACAGTTACCATTTCTTTTCTTTAAGAAGAAAGCCTTGTTTCATTTGGAAGTGATTACCCCTTAGATGACCAAATCCTGCCCCCAAATGCCTAATATTTACTTTGCCTTTGAAGTATAATAGTTAAAGTTATTTCCCCATCTGCATGATTTTCTTCAAAACTTCTTCAAGCCTGTCCAGTTATGACAGAGACCAAGATTCCACAATGTAAATGTGCCTCATTAATCAACTCTATTATTTGGGGGCATAATGAACATTTTGCTGTTTGACATCTGGTAGTGATTTGCAGTGTAACAGAAATAAGAATTCCTAGTTTACAAAAGCCCACATGTATGATTTGATTTCTTTTGGTGTACATATATACACATACATACATATTAAATATGTATGTATGTATATATAATTCCCCTGCTGCTGGTTTTCTTGGAAAAAAGAAGGTGGAAGCAGGGGAGCTATCTGGGTGAGGTTACATGATAAACTCCATGTAGATTTATAACTAACTAGCCAGCTTAGAGCAAAATGTTGTGTGAGCTATATAATAAGTAAAATCTGGTGTTTATGTAGCTCTGAGGCTGGCTCACACCAGTTACTAGTGAGTGATATCTAAACAAAAAATAATTTCTACATAAACTGTGGGTTTGTAAAAATGTAAGCACTATATTTTTGTGTAGTCTGAAAGAAGGTATTCTTTGAAATAGATTATTAGTGTAGGGTCTGATTCCACCCCCTGTATTTTTGAGAGGTTTTCTTTTTTTTCTTTTTTCTTTCTTGGAAGACTGATTCAGGACTTGGGACTTTCCCAAAAAGTCAACACGTACTTATAAAAATCTTGCTATGCGATACACTGACTGAAGTGAAGTTTATGATTTACTTCAAGTCGACTTTGCTACTGTGCAATGAGAGCTTTCAGTGAATGCATAATCATTAAGAATGTGCAGCC